>NC_042617.1:591538364-591838364 GCF_901001135.1 Rhinatrema bivittatum | reverse complement strand
GAAGTCCATTAACTGCTATTAATCAAGTTTACCCAGGGGCGGATTTTAAGAGCCCTGCTCGCCTAAATCCGCCCAAATCCGGGCGGATTTAGGCGAGCAGGGCCCTGCGTGCCGGTGAGCCTATTTTACATAGGCTCACCGGCGCGCGCAGACCCCGGGACTCGCGTAAGTCCCGGGGTTCTCCGAGGGGGGCGTGTCGGGGGCGTGTCAGGGGCGGGCCCGAACCGCGCGGCGTTTAGGGGGCGTGCCGGGAGCGTTTCGGGGGCGGACCCGGAGGCGTGGTTACGGCCCGTGGCGGCCCGGGGGCGTGGCCGCGCCCTCCGGACCCGCCCCCAGGTCACGTCCCGGTGCGCAGGAGGCCCGTTGACGCACGGGGATTTACGCCTCCCTCTGGGAGGCGTAAATCCCCCGACAAAGGTAAGGGGGGGGGCTTAGACAGGGCCGGGTGGGTGGGTTAGGTAGGGGAAGGGAGGGGAAGGTGAGGGGAGGGCAAAAGGAAGTTCCCTCCGAGGCCGCTCCGATTTCGGAGCGGCCTTGGAGGGAACGGGGGTAGGCTGCGCGGCTCGGCGCGCGCCGGCTATACAGAATTGATAGCCTTGCGCGCGCCGATCCAGGATTTTAGTGGATATGCGCGGCTCCGCGCGTATCCACTAAAATCCAGCGTACTTTTGCTTGCGCCTGATGCGCCAGCAAAAGTACGCCAACGCGCCTTGTTTGAAAATCTACCCCTTAGGGAACAGCCACTGCTATTAATTGCATCAGTAGCATGGGATCTTCTTGGTGTTTGGGTAATTGCCAGGTTCTCATGGCCTGGTTTTTGGCCTCTGTTGGAAACAGGATGCTGGGCTTGATGGACCCTTGGTCTGACCCAGCATGGTAACTTCTTATGTTCTTAAGCGTATGTGAGAAAGAGACTTAAGGAAGTGTTTGTGTGTGAAAGAGAGATGGAGGAAGCATATGTGTGTGTGTGTGTGTGTGTGTGTGTGAGAGAGAGAGAGACAGGAAAGTTTGTTGTCTCTTTCACATACACACACGCTCCCTTTGTCTCTCACCAGGCGTGTATATGTGTGTGTATGAGGGAGGGAGCATATTGTGTGTGTGTGTGCATGGGTGCCCCAGTCTACAACAATCTTAGGATGACAGATATGGAGAGCAGGAGATTAAAAAAAATAAAAATCCTTATTAGTTTTAATTATTGAGTGTTATTTCATTTGTCTGCTGTTTTGAAATATTTTATCAGTTGAGGAATTTTAAAAATTATATATTGGGAGGGGGGGGGGGGGGGGTGTGTGCCAAAGGATATATCCACCCTGGGTGCCAAATACGTTAGGTATGCCATTGTTTACCTGAACAGTACATTTTACTTTTGAACACCCAGACTTATATCCTGCCTCTTTTGGCAGAGGAGGATAGCCCCAGAAATATATAAATTACTTTCTGTGCTCTGGAAGTATATATCACCTTTAAAACCAGGGTTACGTGTGGATCCATTCAATCTGTAATTGTATGAACATGTATTGTGTCTCACACTTTGAATAAATTCTTTACTAGGCCTTGTAAAAACTCAGTGACACCATAGGACAAGAAAAGATGAAGGTGCGCTAGATAATTTAAAGCATTTTCTTCTTCTTTCCATGACTCATTGTCTGAATAAACTACAAGATAATTTTTTGCAAAAGCAAGATCTTTTGTTTCGGACCAGTGAAGAATCCTAACGACCAATTGAAGTGCCGAAAAGCAGAATATAAAAATCAGATAAATAAATAAGAATAAATGACATATTGTTGTTCCATAATCCAATTACAAAATGTACTGCTCCAATAAAACCTTTCAGGTAAAGGATGCATTTGACATACCAGACCATACAAATGGAAATTAGAAAGGCCAAGGACCCTCTTTTCAGTAGTCATTTGAAGTCTCTTCAAGCTTATTTTAGATTTCCTCTTTCTCCATATAAAGGAAGAGATCATGCCATTTAATTTCTTAAAGGGTAATGGTAAACTAGGCAGGTATATTGTATATACAGAGGAGGTCACGCATCAAAAGGCATTTTGGCGTTAATGCACGTGATAACGTATTATCGCCTGCGTTCACGCCATAATGCATGCGAAAAACACTGTAGCTCATGGTGCGAATGCAAATTTTTGGGGGGGGGGGGGGATTGGAGAGGAGCTTTGGGTGGGAATTAGTTAAATTAGGGGCCATAGCACGCTGTGAGATAGCATATTGCATGCTATTGCACATTTTTTAACACCAGAAATAACTACACATTTTTCCCTGGCGTTAAGCTGTGCAATATGTTTGAAATGGCCATAACGCAATTTGTGATAAATTTTTGGAATTGCATTTTGGCCATTTCTGGGCTTGGAGAGAGAGAGAAAGCGAGAGAGAACCTCTGGGGAGGGCCTCACTGTGTACACCTATATATATCTTTATAGGAGGACCGATAGGTCGAGGTGAGGTATTAGTGGTGGTTTAGGGTGTAGAAGCCAGTTTCACATGTAGAGTTAGACGTACGAACAGCACAGTACAACTTGGTGAAGATTTGACGTCATTTGTAGTTAGGAAAGTCTCACAAAGATGAAATTTTGTACTATGTTCTCTCACCCTAGCTTGATGGTACCATGTTATAGATTCCAACAAGCTAGGGTGAGAGAACCACCACTAACACCTCACCTCAACCTATCAGGTGGCCCTCCTATAGAGATAAAAATACTTAACTACTATGATGGCCTTGTAGATAGTCTCCCTCTCTCTCTCTCTCTCTCATCACATGGTGTGGTAAGTTTACCATACTGATGCAAAGCAGTAAGTTACCAATTTCTATAAACACACACCTTTTTTGATAGCGCATGCGTTACTGATGAATCTAGGCCAGAGTCTGCTGAGTATTTTCAAAGTGAATTTATGCATATAAGTTCACTGAAAATCCTCAAATAATTGGCCTAGTAGGCACACAAATGAGCTCGCACAAAGTTACAACTGCACCAAGGAAGTTGTAACCAAGCGTAGATTGGATTGAAGCTGCATGGAGGTAAGAGTAAACTGGAACTGACTGGAGCCGTTCCATCCCCTTTATCATTTTGGTCGCCTTTTTTATACTTTTTCTAATGCAATTATATCTTTTTTGAGATGCAATGACCAGAATTGAATATAGTACTCAAGGTGTGGTCAACATGGAGCAATACAGACACATTATGACATTTTCCATTTTATTCACCATTCCCTTTCTAATAATTCCTAACATTGTGCTTGCTTTTTTGAATACTGAATTACACTGAACTCACAATTTCAATGTATTGTCCACTTTGATGCCTACATCTTTTTCCTGGAACCTAATATGAAACCTAAAATTGTGTAACTACAGCAAGGGTTATTTTTCCCTATATGCATCACCTTGCACTTGTCCACATTAAATTTCATCTGCCATTTGGATGCCCTATCTTCTTGTTTCGCAAAGTCCTCCTGCAATTTATCACAATCCACTTGTGATTTAACAACACTGAATAATTTTGTGTCATCATTTGTTATTCCCCTTTCCAGATCATTTATATTAAAAAGACCCGGTCCAAGTACAGATCCCTGAGGCACGCCATTGTTTAACTTTCTCCACTGAGAAAACCGACATTTTAATCCTACTCTCTGTTTCCTAACTTTTATCCAGTTTGCAATCCAGAAAAGGACATCGCCTCCTATCCCATGACTTTTTAATTTTCTTAGGACTCTCTCATGGAGGACTTTGTCAAATACTTTCTAAAAATCCAAATACACTACATTGGAAATTATACTGATGGATTGCAAGAGGAAGTCTAAGTTGGAATAGACATTATTTCTTCCATAAAGAGTGACTACAAATTGTGAATTTTACTGGAAGATTATGCTCTTCTGAGTCTCAGTTGATTTGTGATTTTATAGGTGATTGCATGTATGAATGGATGTGTATGTGATTTTTTAATTGTTTTATTTCTGTGTGTTAAGGTTTTGTTGTAAGATTTGTGATATATAAGTATGTATTAAGAATGTGTACACATCATTGAAATGGCTATGTAAGATATATGGAAGTTAATTTATATTTAAATTGATAGATATTTGAATAAAATATTTAAAGTTATTAATTAGTATTCTATTGAAATTGATTATATGCTTACCCTTTTAATTGTGGTAGGCAATTGAATTCTCCCATTAATACTCTGTTGCCAAACCTAATTTCTCTTAGCATTTCATCATCTGTCTGGCCATCTTGGCCAGGTGGACAGTAGAACACCCCTATCACCATTCCCTTTCCCCAAAACACATGGATTTCTACCCATAAAGATACTAATGTGCATTTAATCTCCTTCAAGATCTTTATCCTGTTGGACTCCATGCAGTCCTGAACATAACGTGCAATTCCCCCACCAAGTTCATCCACTCTGTCACTGTGATATAATTTGTACCCTGGTATAGCTCTGCCCCATTGGTTATCGTCCTACTGTGTCACTGAGATGCCAATTTTGTCTATCTATTCATTCAGTGCTATACACTCTAACTCTCCCATCTTACTCCATAGGCTTCTGGCAGTGGCATACAGACATTTCAAAGTGTGGTTTTTGTTTGTAGTAACAACCTGATTATCAATTGACAGGGATCATTTGGAATCTTTTAACTCAGACTGTTCTTTACTTATAGGCACATTGTCTACTTTTGCTTTTATTAAAACCTCTCTGTTGGGATGCCTTCTTTCATTAGCTCTCTTGAAGATACCTCCCTATGAACCTGCTGAGCAACTGTTGGCTTTCCCTCTTGTTTTAGTTTAAAAGCTGCTCTATCTCCTTTTTAAAGGTTAGCGCCAGCAGTCTGGTTCCACCCTGGTTAAGGTGGAGCCCATCCCTTCGGAAGAGGCTCCCCCTTCCCCAAAAGGTTCCCCAGTTCCTAACAAAACTGAATCCCTCTTCCTTGCACCATCGTCTCATCCACGCATTGAGACTCCGGAGCTCTGCCTGCCTCTGGTGACCTGCGCATGGAACAGGGAGCATTTCAGAGAATGCTACCCTGGAGGTTCTGGATTTAAGCTTTCTACCTAAGAGCCTAAATTTGGCTTCCAGAACCTCCCTCCCACATTTTCCTATGTCGTTGGTGCCCACATGTACCACGACAGCCGGCTCCTCCCCAGCACTGTCTAAAATCCTATCTAGTTGACGCGTGAGGTCCGCCACCTTCGCACCAGGTAGGCATGTTACCAGGCGGTCCTCACGCCCACCAGCCACCCAGCTGTCTACATTCCTAATAATCGAATCACCAACTATGACGGCCGACCTAAGCCTTCCCTCGTGGGCACTAACCTGGGTAGACTCATCCTCAGTGTGAGAGAAATATGCATCACCTGGAGAGCAGGCCCTTGCTACAGGGTCACTTCCTGCTAACCAGGAAGATAACTGCAGAAGATATAACACTCTAGGGACAACCACTGTTTTATTGACCTGTCAAAGATAGCAGACTCTCCCAAGATGCCACATTTAATAAGATCTTGAAAATTGCAAAATTGACATATTTGATGATAACTTTATCCCCAATAATATTATATAGTCCAGCAGTCCTAATTTATGGTCAATTCTAGAAAAGGAACTAAATAGTTCAATACATAGTAAAATATGTGGAAAGGTCATTTAGTATTCTACACCAGCAACACCTTTTGTAGTTACTTATCCTAATTATGTCCCCAAAGTATCTCAGTTCTCTTAATTTAATTGTCAGCAGTTCCAGCATCAATACAAATAATAAAAGAGAATGGATGCAACCTTGTCTACTGCCTCTCTGTATTCTAAATTCCTCTAATTGAATTCTATGTTTTGGGGGACGAATATAAAATACTAAGCCAATTAATAAAAATCTCCATGAAAGCCACATTTGGATAGCATCCTAAACACATATTTCCGCAAAAACATATCAAAGCCTTTCCCAACATCTGAACCAATTATTGTGGCCCCTTCCATTCAGACATCCTACCCCACTTGTATGGAAGCAATGGTTCTTCTGACGTTTGGCTCCAAGCTCCTTTTATTGATAAATCCTGCTTGATCTGTATGAATTAACATAGGTATAATATTTATTTATTTATTTATTTTATTTAACAATTTTATATACCGACCTTCATAGTAGATTACCATATCGGATCGGTTTACAGTTTAACAGAGGGAAAAAACTAGAGTAACAAATTCACGTAAACGAAAGATAACCAAAGCAGGAATAAGTCAAAGTTACAATCAACAGGGGGCGGGAACTTGGAAGCTTGCAACAAGCTGGAAAGAAGAAAAGGCCAGTAAAGTAATTTTACCGTAGAGTACAAGTTACAAACTTAAGAACGGTGCTTTATATATATCCTAAGCTGTCTGTTAGAACTTCCCATCCAAATCTGAGGGACCCTGGTCTGTATGAAGCTGGTAATTCTTTGCTCTATGCCTGTTTTGTGTCTTATGTATAGAGCCTTGCTAAGTTTCTATGAGAGCTCTATTTTCTTCTAAGAACAAGTCACAGGTAGGCAGTGTAATAATGAGGTGGCTCCCCATGTACTGGTATATAAGGAAGAGCCCCCTGTGGTGAGTATGGATTCTCATTGGATTCTGGACGGGGAAGGCATGTTTTTCTTTCTATTTCTTTAGACTTCATTTGCTTTCGGAAAGAAGAAAGCTTAGACCTAGGTTTAGAAGCCAAGAAGGTGTTTTTCTTCTCTTTGGTAAACAATATCAATGTCTAATTTTTGGGTTCTTTCAGAGGAAACTTTGAATACACTTTTCCATTTTCTTGGATTTTGAGGTCTGGTTGTATTTATGGTTGCCGTTTGGAGTCCTCTAATTGAGGAATTCAGCCCCACATTTTTGCTGAAGTTCTAAGAAGTTTGAGACATTCATACAGCGTTCCTAAGGAGAAAGGGAGAAGTAATAGGGAAGAAAATACATCCATTTAAAATATCATCACAGATATTCCGGAAAGGAGTTGAAAGTTACCACCCGGGTATCAAGAGGATTGAAAAGAAGTTGAAGAAGTAGAAAAAAAGTTAAACCAAGGCATCTCTATTAAGCTACGACAAATTGGGAACCGAATGGTGTAATCTATCCCCCCACCCCTGCCCCAGGCAAAACACTCATGGTTTGGAAGAAACTAAAACTGCCACCTAAATCAGGAAGGAATCTGGATGGTGAAATCACAAGGTCTGTAGAGTCACAGATTAACCTAGATAAAGTAATTTTGTATTTAGATTTGATTTGTAACATACTTCTGTGATTCTGTTTAAACAACCAGTAAGGTTATGTTGGAACCTTGTCATGGCCTCCCTTCAGTGTGATTTTTGATAAACTATTCAGAAAGTTTGACACAACGCTCAGAACCTTGGAGGATATTCTCCCCTCCCTACAGGGCACCCTGCAGGAACTTAGGGCTCATGGAAGGTATGAGATATGAAGACAGCTTATTTCCTTGCACTGAAGAGAACCCCAGCTCAGGAGTTACAAAGTGTGATCAAAGCCAAATTAGTGTTATGGTTTTGAAGTGTTGGAGTGGATTCAGGGGCACTGCGGAGATGGCCATGCCCACGGGGAGGAGCCCTGTGAGGAACCGCGGTACTAGACTAGACTCCAGACACACAAACACAGAAGATTTCTCTTTTATTATACAGCTGGATGATACCAGCAGAGGTGGCAGTAGTGAGGTGATCCAGTAAGAGCAGTCCAGGGATCCTCAGCAGAGGAGACCCGTCTCACAAAGGCAGATGTTACCAGCACACAATGGATGCATATTTCCAGTGTATAACTGTAGATGAGACAGATTACTCACTAAGATGGTAGCTGTATAGTTGGAAATCCCAGCAGGCAGAAGTAGTTGGTTGCAGGCACCAAGGCAGGGAGAGCAGGCCCTTGAGGAGCGAGTACCTGTCCCAGAGAGGTACCTGAAATAAAGCAAAGGGCCCCCGAGGAGCGGGTACCCAGGTTAGAAGAAATACCCCGAAGGGCTTCCAGTGGCAGCACGGAAGCGGCAGAGTAGCTCAGACCGGAGACGTATCCAATCCTTGCTAACTCGATCTGTTAGCAAATGGAGGGCAGGCTAAATACCCGGAGGACGTGACGTCACTCGAGGGGAACGCCCCCGAGGTTCCCGCCATGACGTGGATAAAGATGTGGGTGGCGTGCGCGCGCGCACCCTAGGACGCTCTCAGGAGAAACATGGCGGATAGCCTTGCCATAGCCGTTCCGGGGACGCCGGAGAGAGCGGCAAGCAGGCGCGGTGGTCGCCATCTTCCCAAGGCTAGCGGGGAGAGCAGAGAGAAAGGTGAGGCACAGAGGTCAAAGTCGTCTGAGACCGATGGACGCGACAATTAGTGGGTAGCTACTCCAAAACTAATGCATTATTAAATATCTCCGATACTGAGACTTTATCCTTTAATAATTTGCAGTATTCTGCCCCAAACAGTGTTTTATGCACAGAAATCCATTTGAAAATTACTCCTTAGGTGCACAAAAGTTACATATGAGAACAACTTCTCAATTTTATACAACTTTTACAATAACATATCCACCTCCACCATCCACTATAATCCTTTTGTGAAAATAAGCTTCTGATTTATGTAAGAGCATAAGAAGTGTCAAGCTGGGTCAGACCAAGGTCCATCAAACCCATTTAAAAGTAAAGGAAACCTCTGATCAGTAATACTCTGGATAAGCACACATCCATCACAACATCTTACAAAAGATACATTAAGCCCAGCAGCTGCTTCTGAGGAAATAAACTCACAGTTCAGAAATGTCTTTTCTTAACTCTGTTATAAACTGCACAGGTCAAATGTACTGAGTTAGAGAATTATTTTTGAATAGATTTAAACAGTATCAAGGCAACCATGAAGCCACATTTTCCCACCTGGATAGGTCTTGCATCATGTTGCTTGACAATTTTCAAATGTCAACATTATCGTTTGGAAAATATGGAAGCACTACCAGCCACATTACAACTTCACTGTGACTGTTTGTGTAACCCCCATGGACTGTACTTACATAGGGGCAAGTGTGGGAAGGGGGCGGGTTTGGAGGGTCAGGGGCGGTCCGGGGGTGAATCCGGGGTGTGGCATCAGTTTCAGGGCAATCCGGGGCGGGGACAAATCCCCTGGCACAGCGGCCTGTGCTGGGGGATGGCGAGATGGCATGCGCAAGTTATGCCTGCCTTGGGCAGGCATAACTTTTGAAATAAAGGTAGGGGGGACGATTTAGTTAGGGCTAGGGGGTGAGTTAGATAGGGCAAGGGAGGGAAAGGTGGGGGGGGCTGAAAAAAAGTTCCCTCCGAGGCCGCTCCGATTTCCCCAGAGTTCAGCCTTCTTGTTACTTGTAATTTTATTCCATGATAGGGGTCCATTTCCTGTGGTAATCTTCTTCTTCTGTCTCCACTGGTATTAGGAGTCCATTATTCCATCTGAAGGGAAAGTTTTTGCAGCTTAAGTCCTTATCCAATTTCGGAGCGGCCTTGGAGGGAACGTAAAAGCCATCAGGGCTCCCCTCGGGCTCTGCACGTGCAAGGAGCACATGTGTACATCCCCCTTGCGCGTGCCGAGCCAGGATTTTATAAAATGCTTGCGGCAGCACGCGCATGTTATAAAATCGGGCATAGATTTTAAGATTTGGCCCATAATGAGTATCTCTTTAAGAAGCGTTCAGAGGGGAGGGGATAAAGCATGCTCAGGTGGAAATATTGAAGCACTACCAGCCACATTACAACTTCACTGTGACTGTTTGTGTAACCCCCATGGACTGTACTTACATAGTGAGTATCTCTTTAAGAAGCGTTCATAGAGGAGGGGATAGAGGAGAAAAAGATGGCCGCCGAGGAGTGAGCAGCAGACACTGAGCTCTGAGGTTTCCGAAATTTTTTTGCATTTTTCTTTATCCTCAATACAAAATTTTCTTTACTTTTGTGGCAAAATGCCACACACTAAACGTAAAGCCAAAATTAAGGAGATTACCTCTACCCCGATACAGCTGACTCGTCAACCTCGGATCAAAGAAGCCTTTGCTGGACTGGTGCAGTTACCGCCGGAGGGAGGGGCCGCTGGAGGTGAGCCCCCTGGCCATAGAAACATCACTTAGCCCCGGCGCACCAACAACGCCTGAAGCTCCGCTTCGGAGAATGGAACCTACTTTGGATATTTCTGCTCTGCTGGAAGGAAAATCGGCCATTCAGATGAGGGAACCCCAGAGAGGTGGCGAGGTATTCGCAGTACCCTCGGTGAGCCCAGAGATATCGGGCTCCAGGGAGTTACCCGCTGAAGTGACGCAGCGAGCCGGGGAAGGACCCACTCCCCTAAAGCTAGGAATGAGAGGAGAAGGCGATATTCATGTGGTATGTGGAGCCCCTCAGTCTATCCCCTTTAAAGAAACGTTAGAAGACATTTTAAAGGCAATCTCTTCCATGGAGAAAGCGATTGACTCCTTGACTTTGACTGTGAAAGAGAGTATAAAAAAAAAAAATCAATCATTAGAGAAGAGTGGAAAAAAATGAATCATCAATCCTTGGTCTGGAAACCAAGGTTACTGGAATGGAGAAAATTCAGGGAAATTTGATAAAATCAGAGAATTTACAAATGGTCAAAATGGAAAATCTGGAGAACTATATAAGGAGGAATAATATATTAAATTTTCCTAAAATGTGATTGTTATCCCACAGAGGACTGCTTAAATGTTGTTTTCTTAAAATTTTGAAATTGGAAGAAAAAGATTTACCCAAAATTATTAAATTGTATTATTACCACAGTCAGATAAAGAGAAAGATCTTAATGAGCAGAAGGAAAAGATGGAAGCCTTCTTTGACCTGACTACTATCCTGGAAAAATCTAGTGATTTGGAAGTTGAAGAAAGAGCCACTCTATTCGTACAATTGGATACAGCATTGGAGAGAGATCTTATCCTTAAAATGTTTCTTCGCAATCAAGAACAAAAGTTCTATGGATATCCTATAAAGATTTTTCTATGGATATCCTATAAAGATTTTTCCTGACATTACCAAGTTAACTCAAATAAAAAGGAGAACATTTTTGGAAATGAGAAGGGAGGTTCAAGATTTGCTTCGGTTTCCGTCTCAATGTCTTATAATTCATGAAAAAAGTAGATATTTGTTTAAAGAGTTGGATCATTTACGTACATATCTAAACTCTCATTCTAATTAAGCTTAAGGGAAGTTGGTGAAATGAATATGCGCACTGGTTAATTCCAAAGCATTTGGATGATATATGTTATTACATTATTTCCTGTATTTCTGCTCTTATTACATCTTTTTTTCTCCTATTACCTATTATTGAGATATGAACAAGATAGGGGTGGTGTAAAATATTATTTCTTGTTGTTATAAGGGGTTTTGTCAATATTGCTAATATACACACCCCTATATTATGGTTTATGTCAAATTTCTAAACATTATTGTTTTGTGAATTTTTTGAAAAAATCAATAAATAGAAAATTAAAAAAAGAGAGGAGGGGGTAAAGCATGCTCAGGTGGAAACACTGAAGCACTACCGGCCACATCACAACTTCACTGTGACTGTTTGTGTAACCCCCATGGACTGTACTTACATAGTGAGTATCTCTTTAAGAAGCATTCAGAGGGGAGGGGGTAAAGCATGCTCAGGTGGAAATATGGAAGCACTACCAACCACATTACAACTTCACTGTGACTGTTTGTGTAACCCCCATGGACTGTACTTACATAGTGAGTATCTCTTTAAGAAGCGTTCAGAGGGGAGGGGATAAAGCATGCTCAGGTGGAAATATTGAAGCACTACCAACCACATTACAACTTCACTGTGACTGTTTGTGTAACCCCCATGGACTGTACTTACATAGTGAGTATCTCTTTAAGAAGCGTTCAGAGGGGAGGGGATAAAGCATGCTCAGGTGGAAATATTGAAGCACTACCAACCACATTACAACTTCACTGTGACTGTTTGTGTAACCCCCATGGACTGTACTTACATAGTGAGTATCTCTTTAAGAAGCGTTCAGAGGGGAGGGGATAAAGCATGCTCAGGTGGAAATATTGAAGCACTACCAGCCACATTACAACTTCACTGTGACTGTTTGTGTAACCCCCATGGACTGTACTTACATAGTGAGTATCTCTTTAAGAAGCGTTCAGAGGGGAGGGGATAAAGCATGCTCAGGTGGAAATATTGAAGCACTACCAGCCACATTACAACTTCACTGTGACTGTTTGTGTAACCCCCATGGACTGTACTTACATAGTGAGTATCTCTTTAAGAAGCGTTCAGAGGGGAGGGGATAAAGCATGCTCAGGTGGAAATATTGAAGCACTACCAGCCACATTACAACTTCATTGTGACTGTTTGTGTAACCCCCATGGACTGTACTTACATAGTGAGTATCTCTTTAAGAAGCGTTCAGAGGGGAGGGGATAAAGCATGCTCAGGTGGAAATATTGAAGCACTACCAGCCACATCACAACTTCACTGTGACTGTTTGTGTAACCCCCATGGACTGTACTTACATAGTGAGTATCTCTTTAAGAAGCGTTCAGAGGGGAGGGGGTAAAGCATGCTCAGATGGAAATATTGAAGCACTACCAGCCACATTACAACTTCACTGTGACTGTTTGTGTAACCCCCATGGACTGTACTTACATAGTGAGTATCTCTTTAAGAAGCGTTCAGAGGGGAGGGGGTAAAGCATGCTCAGGTGGAAATATTGAAGCACTACCAGCCACATTACAACTTCACTGTGACTGTTTGTGTAACCCCCATGGACTGTACTTACATAGTGAGTATCTCTTTAAGAAGCGTTCAGAGGGGAGGGGGTAAAGCATGCTCAGGTGGAAATATTGAAGCACTACCAGCCACATTACAACTTCACTGTGACTGTTTGTGTAACCCCCATGGACTGTACTTACATAGTGAGTATCTCTTTAAGAAGCGTTCAGAGAGGAGGGGGTAAAGCATGCTCAGGTGGAAATATTGAAGCACTACCAACCACATTACAACTTCACTGTGACTGTTTGTGTAACCCCCATGGACTGTACTTACATAGTGAGTATCTCTTTAAGAAGCGTTCAGAGGGGAGGGGGTAAAGCATGCTCAGGTGGAAATATTGAAGCAATACCAGCCACATTACAACTTCACTGTGACTGTTTGTGTAACCCCCATGGACTGTACTTACACAGTGAGTATCTCTTTAAGAAGCATTCAGAGAGGAGGTGGTAAAGCATGCTCAGGTGGAAATATTGAAGCACTACCAACCACATTACAACTTCACTGTGACTGTTTGTGTAACCCCCATGGACTGTACTTACATAGTGAGTATCTCTTTAAGAAGCGTTCAGAGGGGAGGGGGTAAAGCATGCTCAGGTAGATGCTGTTGCTTTACAGCAGCCACGCTGAAGGGAAGTACACATGCTCAGTATTTGGGAAAACTGCTCATAGGGTAGATGCTTATAACCGGCAGAAGAGTGGAGTTTTCTCAGTCCTGCATAGACCCTGGAGGAGACAGCAAACCTGTGCTATCAAACGGGTATCTACAGGCCTCGGGAAATTTGACTGGGCTGTAGGTCTTAAGCTGCAAAAACATTCCCTTCAGATGGAGTAATGGACTCCTAAAAGCAGTGGAGACAGAAGAAGAAGATTACCACAGGAATTGGACCCCTATCATGGAATAAAATTACAAGTAACAAGAAGGCTGAACTCTGGGGAAAGGGATGGGACAATTGGAAAAGTCTGTTTTTGGTTTTCCTGTTAGAAAAAAAAAAATAATCAGAAAGATAATTATAGATGAATTATCATTTCAATTCATTTACTGGTCGATTTTAAAAGCCCTAGGCCTGCCAAATCCGGGAGATTTGTGCTTGACGCGGCCCGGCGCACGCCACATGGATTTTAAAAACCGTGGGAGTATGCGCCTATCTCCCAGTATGTGCACAAAAAAGGGCATGGGCGGGGCATGGGCGGGCTAGGTATGTGCCATGAAGTTTGCGCACAAGTCTATATGCACAAAAAAGGACATGGGCATGTGCACAAGTGCGTGCCGGGGTCTCCTACAGTGCAACCAAACTTCTGCTACGGACGGCATGCAAGTTATGAAATAAAATAAGCAGGGTAGTCAGCAGGGTTTTGGGGGTCGGGGCTAATAGGGTAAAAGGGAGGAGAATTAGCTAGGGAGGTTAAGAAGTCCTTTCCTTTACTGGGGCAAAGTGGGAACAAACTGAGAAAAGAGGTAATTGCGTTGGCGCGTGCGTCTAATAAAATCCCTCCCCACTGACGCGAGCGAGGCCACGGATGCGTGCATGTGCACGCGTCAATACGAAATCGTGCGCACATGTATGCACCAATAGCCAAGTCTAAAACATGTACACATACATGTGCATATACGCGCGTATGTTTTAAAATCGCCACTTCCATGTGCGCGAGCCGGAAAACGTACCCACAAGTGCACCCACGCGCGGGTCTTTAAAATGACCTCTTAATGAAATGCAATGTAATATTATTTTCATGACTGATGAAGAAACAACTTTTCAAGTGTAAGTTCTACAAATAAAATTCCGTCTGTGTTAGAACAAATAAATGTTTCTCCTGAAAAGCTGGTAAGCGATTACTGAAAGGAGAATGAAAGCAATCCAGGCCCGGAAGTGAGCTCCGAGTAAATGTTGCACGTGTCTTTGGAAAGTGGAGGAAAGTGACCTGCATCACTTCTGTAGCGCTATCAAAGATTTTAGTGCCTGGTCACGCCAAATCTGGACTCTCGCCCACCCAATATAATCAGGAACATTGACTGCAGCTCTGAACAAAAGGGTGACCATTTCTCTCCTGTGGCTAGAGACCGAGACTGAATAATTGTTAAACAGCAGAACTTTCCCTTTGAAAGAGGAGAGCAACATTTCTTTCCTATACGCAGAGAAGATGCCTATTTTGCCAGAGAAGCTTTAGCAGCGTTGCAATCACACATCGAGGTCTATTATTATTTGAAGCACTGGGCCTGTGTATTCTTTCAAAGATGATACCGCTTTGTATATTATTCAATGATTATGCCCTTACGAGCCAATCTTTACAAAATTCAGGAAGCTCTTTATCATTTACTTCCTCAGGAATGCCTATAATGTGAAAATTATTCCTTTCAGACCTCCTCTCAAGGCCTTTGGCTATCTTCTCATATTTCTTTAGCTGCCTTCTCCGGCTTTTCTATCCGTTTCTCCACCCAAGGTGACTGATTTTCACGCAGGGAAATTCTCCGCTTCTCCGTCTCTGTGATATTGAATCTGCTATGCTCTGCAGGTTTAGTGGATTTCTCCTTAAGCATTTCCAAGATCAACTGTGCAGCCTCTTTCCCTGTTTTCTGTCATATCTTTCCAATCTATAACTGGGATCGATGCCATCTTAACTCCGTAGCTTTCGCTCTCTCTTTCTTCCAGTCCTTATTCCTTTCTGACAATGCTCTGAAACAGTTTTCCATACGTAATGCTCATAGTTTTCCAGTGATGCAAATTTTATGCGTTTACCGAACTGAGTTGCTAAAATAGCCCCAAACAGCAGGCTCTGTTTTTCTGCCATATTGCCTCTCAGCAGTGTGCAGTCACATGACCCCTGATTTATGTAAATTGTGCCTCTTCCCAAAACATGGCTACTTTCTGGGATGCGGGGGAGTTTCTGAGGACCAGATCCTAGCTGCTGAGTAATGTACATCATAATAGTACGCACACTTTGTATGAAATGTATTTATGTAATTTCTATGCAGGAACCTCTAGGATTCCTCACTAAACCATAGGCCCTTAGCACCGGAATCTTCCAGGCCCAAAGCCACCCCTTTTGTGAACAAGAAATGGAAGTATCTCAGAGGAACACAGGCCCCTAGTATGAGAGAGAAAAGGAAACCCTTCAGAGAGAAGGTGAGGATTGTAGCGTTTTCTTCCCTGAGAGAAGGAGATTCTTGGTTTCTAAGGAGGAACAAGGTGAGAATACGCTAACTGTTAATAAAGGGGTTCACTACTGGGCCTCCAGAGCTCTTCTGGGAACCCAAGGCAGCAGCCAGCTGTGTCCTAAAGGAGTGATGGAGAAAGAGAGCACGACAAACCTGCAGTGTACCCACAGTGTGCGGGGGCAGAGCCATTTCAAGAACAAGGTATCTGTGACTAACCTGCAGTGTACCCACAGTGTGCGGGGGCAGAGCCATTTCAAGAACAAGGTATCTGTGACTAACCTGCAGTGTACCCACAGTGTGCAGTGGCAGAGCCATTTCAAGAACAAGGTATCTGTGACTAACCTGCAGTGTACCCACAGTGTGCAGTGGCAGAGCCATTTCAAGAACAAGGTAGCTGTGACTAACCTGCAGTGTACCCACAGTGTGCGGGGGCAGAGCCATTTCAAGAACAAGGTATCTGTGACTAACCTGCAGTGTACCCACAGTGTGCGGGGGCAGAGCCATTTCAAGAACAAGGTATCTGTGACTAACCTGCAGTGTACCCACAGTGTGCGGGGGCAGAGCCATTTCAAGAACAAGGTATCTGAGACTAACCTGCAGTGTACCCACAGTGTGCGGGGGCAGAGCCATTTCAAGAACAAGGTATCTGAGACTAACCTGCAGTGTACCCACACTGTGCGGGGGCAGAACCATTTCAAGAACAAGGTATCTGTGACTAACCTGCAGTGTACCCACAGTGTGCGGGGGCAGAGCCATTTCAAGAACAAGGTATCTGAGACTAACCTGCAGTGTACCCACAGTGTGCGGGGGCAGAGCCATTTCAAGAACAAGGTATCTGTGACTAACCTGCAGTGTACCCACAGTGTGCGGGGGCAGAACCATTTCAAGAACAAGGTATCTGTGACTAACCTGCAGTGTACCCACAGTGTGCGGGGGCAGAGCCATTTCAAGAACAAGGTATGTGTGACTAACCTGCAGTGTACCCACAGTGTGCGGGGGCAGAACCATTTCAAGAACAAGGTATCTGTGACTAACCTGCAGTGTACCCACAGTGTGCGGGGGCAGAGCCATTTCAAGAACAAGGTATCTGTGACTAACCTGCAGTGTACCCACAGTGTGCGGGGGCAGAGCCATTTCAAGAACAAGGTATCTGAGACTAACCTGCAGTGTACCCACAGTGTGCGGGGGCAGAGCCATTTCAAGAACAAGGTATCTGAGACTAACCTGCAGTGTACCCACACTGTGCGGGGGCAGAACCATTTCAAGAACAAGGTATCTGTGACTAACCTGCAGTGTACCCACAGTGTGCGGGGGCAGAGCCATTTCAAGAACAAGGTATCTGAGACTAACCTGCAGTGTACCCACAGTGTGCGGGGGCAGAGCCATTTCAAGAACAAGGTATCTGTGACTAACCTGCAGTGTACCCACAGTGTGCGGGGGCAGAACCATTTCAAGAACAAGGTATCTGTGACTAACCTGCAGTGTACCCACAGTGTGCGGGGGCAGAGCCATTTCAAGAACAAGGTATGTGTGACTAACCTGCAGTGTACCCACAGTGTGCGGGGGCAGAACCATTTCAAGAACAAGGTATCTGTGACTAACCTGCAGTGTACCCACAGTGTGCGGGGGCAGAGCCATTTCAAGAAAAAGGTTTCTGAGACTAACCTGCAGTGTACCCACAGTGTGCGGGGGCAGAACCATTTCAAGAACAAGGTATCTGTGACTAACCTGCAGTGTACCCACAGTGTGCGGGGGCAGAGCCATTTCAAGAACAAGGTATCTGAGACTAACCTGCAGTGTACCCACAGTGTGCGGGGGCAGAACCATTTCAAGAACAAGGTATCTGTGACTAACCTGCAGTGTACCCACAGTGTGCAGTGGCAGAGCCATTTCAAGAACAAGGTATGTGTGACTAACCTGCAGTGTACCCACAGTGTGCGGGGGCAGAGCCATTTCAAGAACAAGGTATCCGTGACTAACCTGCAGTGTACCCACAGTGTGCGGGGGCAGAGCCATTTCAAGAACAAGGTATCTGTGACTAACCTGCAGTGTACCCACACTGTGCGGGGGCAGAACCATTTCAAGAACAAGGTATGTGTGACTAACCTGCAGTGTACCCACAGTGTGCGGTGGCAGAACCATTTCAAGAACAAGGTATCTGAGACTAACCTGCAGTGTACCCACAGTCTGCGGTGGCAGAACCATTTCAAGAACAAGGTATGTGTGACTAACATGCAGTGTACCCACAGTGTGCGGTGGCAGAGCCATTTCAAGAACAAGGTATGTGTGACTAACCTGCAGTGTACCCACAGTGTGTGGTGGCAGAACCATTTCAAGAACAAGGTATCTGTGACTAACCTGCAGTGTACCCGCAGTGTGCGGTGGCAGAACCATTTCAAGAACAAGGTATCTGAGACTAACCTGCAGTGTACCCACAGTCTGCGGTGGCAGAACCATTTCAAGAACAAGGTATCTGAGACTAACCTGCAGTGTACCCACAGTCTGCGGTGGCAGAACCATTTCAAGAACAAGGTATCTGTGACTAACCTGCAGTGTACCCACAGTGTGCGGTGGCTGAACCATTTCAAGAACAAGGTATCTGTGACTAACCTGCAGTGTACCCACAGTGTGCGGGGGCAGAACCATTTCAAGAACAAGGTATCTGTGACTATCCTGCAGTGTACCCACAGTGTGCGGGGGCAGAACCATTTCAAGAACAAGGTATCTGTGACTAACCTGCAGTGTACCCACAGTGTGCGGGGGCAGAACCATTTCAAGAACAAGGTATCTGTGACTAACCTGCAGTGTACCCACAGTGTGTGGGGGCAGAACCATTTCAAGAACAAGGTATCTGTGACTAACCTGCAGTGTACCCACAGTCTGCGGTGGCAGAGCCATTTCAAGAACAAAGTATCTGTGACTAACCTGCAGTGTACCCACAGTGTGCGGTGGCAGAGCCATTTCAAGAACAAGGTATCTGTGACTAACCTGCAGTGTACCCACAATGGGGCGGATTTTAAGAGCCCTGCTCGCCTAAATCCGCCCAAATCCGGGCGGATTTAGGCGAGCAGGGCCCTGTGCGCCGGTGAGCCTATTTTACATAGGCCTACCGGCGCGCGCAGAGCCCCGGGACTCGCGTGTCCCGGGGTTTTCGGAGGCGTTTTTGGGGCGTGTCGGGAGCGTTCCGGGGGCGGGCTCGGGGGCGTGGCTACGGCCCGGGGCGGTCAAGGGGGCGTGGCCGCGCCCTCCGGACCCGCCCCCAGGTCGCGTCCCGGCGCGCTAGTGGCCCGCTGGTGCGCGGGGATTTCCTTCTCCCTCCGGGAGGCGTAAATCCCCCGACAAAGGTAAGTGAGGGGTTTAGACAGGGCCGGGCAGGTGGGTTAGGTAGGGATAGGGAGGGGAAGGTGAGGGGAGGGCAAAGGAAAGTTCCCTTCGAGGCCGCTCCGATTTCGGAGCGGCCTCGGAGGGAACGGAGGTAGGCTGCGCGGCTCGGCGCGCGCCGGCTATACAGTATCGATAGCCTTGCGCGCGCCGATCCCGGATTTTGGCGGATACGCGCGGCTACGTGCGTATCTACTAAAATCCAGCGTACTTTTGTTGGCGCCTGGAGCGCCAACAAAAGTATGCCTATTCGCGGTATTTGAAAATCTACCCCAGTGTGCGGTGGCAGAACCATTTCAAGAAGAAGGTATCTGTGACTAACCTGCAGTGTACCCGCAGTGTGCGGTGGCAGAGCCATTTCAAGAACAAGGTATCTGTGACTAACCTGCAGTGTACCCACAGTGTGCAGTGGCAGAGCCATTTCAAGAACAAGGTAGCTGTGACTAACCTGCAGTGTACCCGCAGTGTGCGGTGGCAGAGCCATTTCAAGAACAAGGTATCTGTGACTAACCTGCAGTGTACCCACAGTGTGCGGGGGCAGTGCAATTTCAAGAACAAAGTATCTGTGACTAACCTGCAGTGTACCCACAGTGTGCGGTTGCAGAGCCATTTCAAGAACAAGGTATCTGTGACTAACCTGCAGTGTACCCACAGTGTGCAGTGGCAGAGCCATTTCAAGAACAAGGTATCTGTGACTAACCTGCAGTGTACCCACAGTGTGCGGTTGCAGAGCCATTTCAAGAACAAGGTATCTGTGACTAACCTGCAGTGTACCCACAGTGTACGGGGCCAGAGCCATTTCAAGAACAAGGTATCTGTGACCAACCTGCAGTGTACTCACAGTGAGTGGTGGCAGAACCATTTCAAGAACAAGGTATCTGTGACTAACCTGCAGTGTACCCACAGTGTGCGGTGGCAGAACCATTTCAAGAACAAGGTATCTGTGACTAACCTGCAGTGTACCCGCAGTGTGCGGTGGCAGAGCCATTTCAAGAACAAGGTATCTGTGACTAACCTGCAGTGTACCCACAGTGTGCGGTGGCAGAGCCATTTCAAGAACAAGGTATCTGTGACTAACCTGCAGTGTACCCACAGTGTGCGGGGGCAGTGCAATTTCAAGAACAAGGGATCTGTGACTAACCTGCAGTGTACCCACAGTGTGCGGTTGCAGAGCCATTTCAAGAACAAGGTATCTGTGACTAACCTGCAGTGTACCCACAGTGTGCGGTGGCAGAGCCATTTCAAGAACAAGGTATCTGTGACTAACCTGCAGTGTACCCACAGTGTGTGGGGGCAATGCAATTTCAAGAACAAGGTATCTGTGACTAACCTGCAGTGTACCCACAGTGTGCGGTTGCAGAGCCATTTCAAGAACAAGGTATCTGTGACTAACCTGCAGTGTACCCAAAGTGTGCGGGGCCAGAGCCATTTCAAGAACAAGGTATCTGTGACTAACCTGCAGTGTACCCACAGTGTGCGGGGGCAGAACCATTTCAAGAACAAGGTATCTGAGACTAACCTGCAGTGTACCCACAGTGTGCGGTGGCAGAGCCATTTCAAGAACAAGGTATCTGTGACTAACCTGCAGTGTACCCACAGTGTGCGGTGGCAGAACCATTTCAAGAACAAGGTATCTGAGACTAACCTGCAGTGTACCCACAGTGTGCGGTGGCAGAACCATTTCAAGAACAAGGTATCTGAGACTAACCTGCAGTGTACCCACAGTGTGCGGGGGCAGAACCATTTCAAGAACAAGGTATCTGAGACTAACCTGCAGTGTACCCACAGTGTGCGGGGGCAGAACCATTTCAAGAACAAGGTATCTGTGACTAACCTGCAGTGTACCCACAGTCTGCGGTGGCAGAACCATTTCAAGAACAAGGTATCTAAGACTAACCTGCAGTGTACCCACAGTGTGCGGGGCCAGAGCCATTTCAAGAACAAGGTATCTGAGACTAACCTGCAGTGTACCCACAGTGTGCGGGGGCAGAACCATTTCAAGAACAAGGTATATGAGACTAACCTGCAGTGTACCCACAGTGTGCGGGGGCAGAACCATTTCAAGAACAAGGTATCTGTGACTAACCTGCTGTGTAGGCTGTGGTGGCAGAACCATTTCAAGAACAAGGTATCTGAGACTAACCTGCAGTGTACCCACAGTGTGCGGTGGCAGAACCATTTCAAGAACAAGGTATCTGAGACTAACCTGCAGTGTACCCACAGTGTGCGGTGGCAGAACCATTTCAAGAACAAGGTATCTGAGACTAACCTGCAGTGTACCCACAGTGTGCGGTGGCAGAACCATTTCAAGAACAAGGTATGTGTGACTAACCTGCAGTGTACCCACAGTGTGCGGGGGCAGAACCATTTCAAGAACAAGGTATCTGAGACTAACCTGCAGTGTACCCACAGTCTGCGGTGGCAGAGCCATTTCAAGAACAAGGTATCTGAGACTAACCTGCAGTGTACCCACAGTCTGCGGTGGCAGAACCATTTCAAGAACAAGGTATCTGAGACTAACCTGCAGTGAACCCACAGTGTGCGGTGGCAGAACCATTTCAAGAACAAGGTATCTGAGACTGACCTGCAGTATACCCACAGTGTGCGGTGGCAGAACCATTTCAAGAACAAGGTATCTGAGACTAACCTGCAGTGTACCCACAGTATGCGGGGGCAGAACCATTTCAAGAACAAGGTATCTGTGACTAACCTGCAGTGTACCCACAGTGTGCGGGGGCAGAACCATTTCAAGAACAAGGTATCTGTGACTAACCTGCTGTGTAGTCTGTGGTGGCAGAACCATTTCAAGAACAAGGTATCTGAGTCTAACCTGCAGTGTACCCACAGTGTGCGGTGGCAGAACCATTTCAAGAACAAGGTATCTGAGACTAACCTGCAGTGTACCCACAGTGTGCGGTGGCAGAACCATTTCAAGAACAAGGTATCTGAGACTAACCTGCAGTGTACCCACAGTGTGCGGGGCCAGAGCCATTTCAAGAACAAGGTATCTGAGACTAACCTGCAGTGTACCCACAGTGTGCGGGGGCAGAACCATTTCAAGAACAAGGTATATGAGACTAACCTGCAGTGTACCCACAGTCTGCGGTGGCAGAACCATTTCAAGAACAAGGTATCTGAGACTAACCTGCAGTGAACCCACAGTGTGCGGTGGCAGAACCATTTCAAGAACAAGGTATCTGAGACTAACCTGCAGTGAACCCACAGTGTGCGGTGGCAGAACCATTTCAAGAACAAGGTATCTGAGACTAACCTGCAGTGAACCCACAGTGTGCGGTGGCAGAACCATTTCAAGAACAAGGTATCTGAGACTAACCTGCAGTGAACCCACAGTGTGCGGTGGCAGAACCATTTCAAGAACAAGGTATCTGAGACTAACCTGCAGTGTACCCACAGTGTGCGGTGGCAGAACCATTTCAAGAACAAGGTATCTGTGACTAACCTGCAGTGTACCCACAGTGTGCGGTGGCAGAACCATTTCAAGAACAAGGTATCTGAGACTAACCTGCAGTGAACCCACAGTGTGCGGGGGCAGAACCATTTCAAGAACAAGGTATCTGAGACTAACCTGCAGTGTACCCACAGTGTGCGGTGGCAGAACCATTTCAAGAACAAGGTATCTGTGACTAACCTGCAGTGTACCCACAGTGTGCGGGGGCAGAGCCATTTCAAGAACAAGGTATCTGTGACTAACCTGCAGTGTACCCACAGTGTGCGGTGGCAGAACCATTTCAAGAACAAGGTATCTGTGACTAACCTGCAGTGTACCCACAGTGTGCGGGGGCAGAGCCATTTCAAGAACAAGGTATCTGTGACTAACCTGCAGTGTACCCACAGTGTGCGGTGGCAGAACCATTTCAAGAACAAGGTATCTGAGACTAACCTGCAGTGTACCCACAGTGTGCGGTGGCAGAGCCATTTCAAGAACAAGGTATGTGTGACTAACCTGCAGTGTACCCACAGTGTGCGGGGGCAGAGCCATTTCAAGAACAAGGTATCTGAGACTAACCTGCAGTGTACCCACAGTGTGCGGGGGCAGAACCATTTCAAGAACAAGGTATCTGAGACTAACCTGCAGTGAACCCACAGTGTGCGGTGGCAGAACCATTTCAAGAACAAGGTATATGAGACTAACCTGCAGTGTACCCACAGTGTGCGGGGGCAGAGCCATTTCAAGAACAAGGTATCTGAGACTAACCTGCAGTGTACCCACAGTGTGCGGGGGCAGAACCATTTCAAGAACAAGGTATCTGAGACTAACCTGCAGTGAACCCACAGTGTGCGGTGGCAGAACCATTTCAAGAACAAGGTATCTGAGACTAACCTGCAGTGTACCCACAGTGTGCGGTGGCAGAACCATTTCAAGAACAAGGTATCTGTGACTAACCTGCAGTGTACCCACAGTGTGCGGGGGCAGAGCCATTTCAAGAACAAGGTATCTGAGACTAACCTGCAGTGAACCCACAGTGTGCGGTGGCAGAACCATTTCAAGAACAAGGTATCTGAGACTAACCTGCAGTGTATCCACAGTGCGCGGGGGCAGAGCCCAGAACTTTGCAATTGTCATAAAGTCTTAATCTCCCCTTATCAAAAAATTGGCCTACCATGTTAAATTCTAAGTTATTCCATTTAGAGGAATGTGTTAAGGGTGAAAATTGATAAAGGTGATAAAGATGAAAGAGATGAAGAAATACCAATAGTGTACCCAATAAAAGGGGGTGGAACATTCGTGTTCATGATGAAGCTTTGCTGAGTATCCAAGGGGTCGACCTCCAACCCTGTGCTCCAGCCCAAGCTATTTGAATTGATTCCTATTGTTTATTTAATGGTTTTAAATGCCATAACAAAATATTTTTTAGTTGTGTTGCTCTTTTATAAATTTTAAAATCTGGCAAGTTAAACCTCCCATGATCCTTTGGAACAAAGAATATGTTACGAGATACCCTTGGCCTCTTCCCTTTCCAAATAAATTGTGATAGCATATCATTTAGGAAGGAAAAAAAGGTATTTGGCATTTCTAATAAAAATAATACTCTGGGTAAAATATTCATTTGGATTGAAGCCATACAATCTAGCTACAAAATGGAATACAGGGGCCACCTTATTAGATCTTGTTTAATTTTCCTCAGTAGGAGGTAATAATTAAGATAATATACATTTTCTAAGTTCCCTGAAATATAAATTCCCAGATATTTAATTGCCTTAGATGCCCATCGAAAAGGATAACTCTGCATTAACAATTTCTTAGCATCACTCAAATCATTCAGTTTTAGATGGATTAAATTTATCTTCTGAAATTTTACTAAAACAAGCAATAGATTGCAAAATAACAGGAAGATAGTGAGAGTCAAGTAACATAATCATCTGCAAGCAGGGCAGTTTTTGTGTCCTCTCCCACCTAAAGAGGACCCTGGAGAAGGGCTGTCACTAGTTAACAAGAAACTGGAGGGGACTGGAGTAGATGTAACTCCATTTACAGTAGATAATGTATGGGAAGAGCTGGAGAAACTGAAAGTGGACAAAGCCATGGGGCCTGATGGGATTCATCCCAGGATACTGAGGGAGCTCAGAGATGTGCTGGCGGGTCCCACTGTGTGACCTGTTCAATAGATCCCTAGAAACGGGAGTGGTGCTGAGTGATTGGAGAAGAGCGGTGGTGGTCCCGCTTCACAAGAGTGGGAACAGAGAAGAGGCTGGTAACTACAGACCAGTTAGCCTCCCTTCGGTGGTGGGAAAAGTAATGGAGTCACTGTTGAAAGAGAGAATAGTGAACTATATACAGTTGGGAGAATTGCTGGACCAGAGGCAGCATGGATTCACCAGGGGAAGATCCTGTCAGACAAATCTGATTGACTTTTTTGACTGGGTAACCAAGGAATTGGATCAAGGAAGAGGACTCAATGTCATCTACTTGGATTTCAGCAAAGCTTTTGATACGGTCCCGCACAGGAGACTGGTGAATAAAATGAGAAGCTTAGGAGTGAGTGCCAAGGTGGTGGCCTGGATTGCAAACTGGTTGACAGACAGAAGACAATGTGTGATGGTAAATGGAACTCTCTCTGAAGAGAGAGTGGTTTTAAGCGGTGTACCGCAAGGATCGGTGTTGGGACCGGTCCTGTTCAATATCTTTGTGAGCGACATTGTGGATGGGATAGAAGGTAATGTTTGTCTTTTTGCGGATGACACTAAGATCTGCAACAGAGTGGACACGCCGGAAGGAGTGGAGAGAATGAGACGGGATTTAAGGAAGTTGGAAGAGTGGTCGAAGATATGGCAGCAGAGATTCAATGCCAAGAAGTGCAGAGTCATGCATATGGGGAGTGGAAATCTGAATGAACTGTATTCGATCGGGGGAGAAAGGCTGATGTGCACGGAGCAGGAGAGAGACCTTGGGGTAATGGTGTCTAATGATCTGGTCAGCGAAACAATGTGACAAGGCGATAGCTAAAGCCAGAAGAATGCTGGGCTGCATAGAGAGAGGAATATCGAGTAAGAAAAGGGAAGTGATTATCCCCTTGTACAGGTCCTTGGTGAGACCTCACCTGGAGTACTGTGTTCAGTTCTGGAGACTGTATCTCCAAAGAGACAGAGACAAGATGGAGGCGGTCCAGAGAAGGGCAACCAAAAGGTGGATGGTCTTCATCGAATGACTTATGAGGAGAGATTGAAGAATATAAATATGTTCACCCTGGAGGAAAGGAGGAACAGAGGTGATATGATACAGACTTTCAGATACTTGAAAGGTTTTAATGATCCAAAGATAACGACAAACCTTTTCCGTCGGAAAAAAATCAACAGAACCAGAGGTCACGATTTGAAGCTCCAGGGGGGAAGACTCAGAACCAATGTCAGGAAGTATTTCGTCACGGAGAGGGTAGTGGATGCCTGGAATGCCCTTCTGGAGGAAGTGGTGAAGACCAGAACTGTGAAGGACTTCAAAGGGATGTGGGATAAACACTGTGGATCCATAAAGTCTAGAGGACGTGAATGAAGAGTGGGTGGCTCACGGGAATGACTGCTACTACCTGGAGATAATACCCTTATACAATAAACATACACACGGTTAATGCGACTCCAAGATTGCTCTTAGACTCCAACATTGCTCTAAGCTTCAATGGCAAGAGGAAATGTGGAAAAAAGGATTTGCATTCACAAAAAAGCAGGGAGTAGCTTGCTTGTTACGGTAGTTACTACTCCTAACCAAATAAGCCTGATATTTCACTTTCAATGCATATCCAGCATAGCTCTCTGCTTCAGTGGCAGGGGAGAAAAAAACTGATACTTCACGCATATCCAGCATAGCTCTCTGCTTCAACGGCAGGGGAGAAAGTCTGATACTTCACGCATATCCAGCATAGCTCCCTGCTTCAATGGCAGGGGAGAAAGTCTGATACTTCACGCATATCCAGCATAAGTCTTTGCTTCAACGGCAGGGGGAAAGAAGAAAAGTGGATCTATATTCAGACAACAACCAACAAGGACTGAATTACATAGTCTGGGTAAACAAGTAAGCATGGGTGTAGCTTGCTTATTGTGGCGGTTACTACCCCTAACTATTTAAGCTAGATATTTCACTTAGATGCAGTTCTCTACATTAATGGTGGGGGTGGAAGGGAAATAGAACCAAAAGGTTACTAAGAGCCAAGAGAAACAGATAAGTATGAGAAAAAAAAAAGTGCGAAACTTGCTGGGCAGACTGGATGGGCCGTTTGGTCTTCTTCTGCCGTCATTTCTATGTTTCTAAAGAAGGAAAACCTTTAATGGCTTCATTAGTCCTAGCTTTAGCAGCTAGGGGTTCTGACGCGAATGCAAAAAGACTTGGAGAAAGTGGGCACCCCCCCCCTGTCTAGTACCCTTTTCTAAGGAAAAAGTGGCAGAAACCCATCCTTTGACACCCACCTACTTGTGCCTCTGGTCGAAAATATAAACTTTTAACTCAGGATATAAAATGATCCCCAAACTCAAACCTTGACAAATCATAAAATAGGTAAACCCCACTCAACACGGCCAAAAGCTTTTTCTGCATCCAGGGCCATAAGAATGGTATCCCCCCCCCTCCCCCCCAGGTATTATCTTACTGAGATGGGAAAAAACCCCTAACGTTCCTTCTTATTTGTGGTCAAAGGAAGGGAGAAGGCTAATGGAAGAAGTGTTACTTTCATATGAATATACTGTACTTTTACTGTGGCTTCTCTGCGACCTTGTATCATAAATATTCTAAGCCTAGGTTAACTTTCAGTAAATGTTTTCAGGGTTTTTGTCTATCATTCACATCATTTTCCAGATCTCTTGGCTTAGGGCTAGGCCACTGAAAGCCTGGTTTTTTGTTTTGTTTTTCTTTTAAAGAAAATACTCTAAATTTTTCTGATATTTTCAATGGAGGCTAGTTTTTGTTTGTTTCATTCGGAATGAACTAAAAATGGGCTCATTTGTTGCATTTTTTAGGACTGCACATCCCTATTATTTTCCATAGATCTGTGGTTTTAACAATCATCTTATCGTATCCCCAGACATCATTACTTCTAGCTTCAAAACATATTCCTGGTGGCGAGATCTTTCATTGCTGTTCGGTCACTGTTTTCTTTATACAAACAAATAAAATAAGACTGCACAGTGCACTGACCAACGGGACAGCTATAAAGCAACCCGGGGGCCACTCTTTTTTTTTTTTTTGTCACAGTGAAGAATGAATGAGCAATAAGGCATCAAACCACAATTTATATTTGTTGAAACAAGACAAAATAACGTATTTCTAGCTTCATCGCATCAACTGTTACCTGTAGCTCCCTTCAACTGACACGTCCTCTGGGAGTATCCTAAATTATGGGGCAATGACTTACAGTAGATGAAGGGAAGCTGTGGGTAAGAACACTTTATGTGGGGAAAGTTGTGCCAAGTATCCCCCTAGGTAAGTTTTGGAAAATATAGCTTATTTTCCAGTCAGTGCTTCACAGAGAAAAGAGGAGAAAGCAGGCTACACATCAGCTCAGGACTTTCTGGAACCACTGCATTTTTCTCTTGTGATAAAAAGGGGTGAAGCAATGAAGAAACCAACCAAAATTCATGTTTGCATATGGTATCAAATTTGTTTGCAAAATTATTTTCATTGTAGGGTGATCAAACACGTTAGCAGTAAGGATGAGAGGGGAGGAAGAAGAAAGCTTAGAAATGTTAAAAAACATGGTTTAAAAGCTGTATCAGGTTTCTTATGAGTGGGTCAAGGTCCCTGGCTGGCCCATATAACATGGGCATAAGGCCCTGACTTTGCCTCTGGTGCCTTGAATGTGGGCACAAATAGACTCAACTGGAGGGGATGAGCTTCAAACACTTTGTTTGGTGGAGTCTGGTTGGTTCAGGTCCACAGGGAAGCAAGGGAAGTGGGAGGAGTCAATGGGTTTAACAGCACGTGCTGATTATCCCTTCGTTCTCATTTTGCCCTGTTTGAAGGCAGCATTGAGTGATCCTTACTCCTTACCATGCCTGGGATACTGAGGAGATCCATGATGCAGTCTACTGGGGCGAAGTTGCTCCATGGGAAAAGCCAGTAAGGCAATGCGATCGGATCAGTGGTGAGGTTGGAGGAAGTCATGGCCAGATGTCTTCTGTGCGGGCTGAGCCTACAGCTATCAGTTGCGATCCTCCTCTAAATGTAAGTCCAGTGGTTGGTGGTGCGGGGCCTCATGGTACAGGATGTGCTGGGCAAAAGCAGGGAGGCAAGCAAGTCAGCAGGGCTGGATTGAGTCATGGAGTGAGGCTGGTAGGTCGTTGTTGGCTGGTGGACTTGGGTTGGTTGGGCATCCGAGGTCATATACACCATATGGGACAGTTGATGGTGAGTTGCTTGGGGGAGCTGCAGTGCAAAGGTGATGCTTCTGCAATGGGTGGATCTGTCTCATGATTAGCTGGCTGGTGCTCTGCTGTCAGCATTTGAGAGAGGCAATTGGAATGCCTGAAGTTTGTTCAGTGGGACAGAGGGTACGCTAGATGGCATGTGGCTGATACTGTAGAGGGATTTTGGTTCTGAAGACAGGCTGGTGGTATCTGACCTGGGATTGTGGCCAGTGGCGGATTCCCGATGAAGACCGGCCCGGGGATTCGCTGCCCAGGCCGGCCCAGGAGATACCACGTGGTCTGCCGAGTGCGGCTCTGTCACGGCCACGCTCAGCAGACCACGTGACTAGCAGACCACGTGACTAGCGTGACCGGTCCATCGGGGGATGCCGGATGCCCGATCCCCCGATAGACCAATCCGCCCCTGATTGTGGCTGGATTCATGGCAGTTGGAGTGGGAGGTCTTGGGTCATGATCCTTGGCTTCAGCAGTCACTTTGTTGTGGTTTGTAGTCAGCCTTTCGTGGTTTATTATCTAGGGACTGATCAAGTTGCAGTGCATCCTGTGGGAGTGCCTTCTCCTAGTCCTGTATTTCCTTTCCTGGCAGAATCCAGGCATCAAGCTGATGGTACTGGAACGTATCGACAGGAGGAATGGAGAAATAATCCAGGGGAAGCTCAGCACAGGTCCATGTTGGGTAAACGGGATGTAGTGCAGGTCTCCCAAGGCAGCAATGTTCAAACTCTGCAGACAGTTCAGGAGTCTGGTGAGTCTGCTACAGGGACAGGTGACATGAGGGCAGTGGAGGCTGTTGCGGCAGAACTGCAGACTGGGCAGGGGTCAAGAGCTGATGATACTTCCATGATCATTGCTGGGGGTTGGGGAAAACCAGGTATAAGGTGAAAGGGCAACTGGGGCTCTGGGAAAGAAAGGATGAGGTAGGTCCAGATATTAGCAGCAATGAGACTGTAAGGACTCATTGTATGTCCACCTCTGGTTCCACTTCTTTCTCTTCAATTCTTCCACAAGGAAGATGGAAAAATGGGGTGATAGGGAGGTGCTGGTTCTGGTAGCATTATCATGTTCTTTTAGGTATAAAGTTCGGAAGTGTAGATAAGATATTTTTAGGCTGCTGGAAGTCAGGAGGGGCAGAGCAAGGATGGAAAGAAGAAGAAACAAAAGGAGCATTTTAGGGGTGCTCAGAAGAGGGTTCCGTGGACAATATTAAATTGGATTCAATGTTTTCTCTGATTGGCCAGTGTGGTGGGGTGCACTGACCAATGGTCTATCTCAGTATGGGGTCTTGCTTGCATATGCAGACACAATATTGGCAGCTCACAAGGATTATGAGGGACGGGCATGGCTTATTAGAGAACAAGCTTATGCCACGGGGTACACAGAATATGAGCCTTTGGCTCATGTAAATGACTAATAAAGCAACTGGGTCAGCAGTTTGGTCAATGGCATCTAGTGACACTAATTCTGTGCCAGAGGTTCGGTCCTAACTAGGGACTGCCACGCAGGGTTTTTAGATATCTACTGGCAATACAAAGATCTATTTACAAATCCCCTGAATGTAAATGAAATAACTTAGTTCAGGGCGCAGAGCCAATCATCCAACCTGTAAGTCTTCCATGAAGCTGGGGGGATCTGGGTAATAATGTTTTTGGAGATTTCCTATACCAGATAGTGTTATGGCAGTGGACGTATGGCTACAGCACTCTTTTAGAAAGGATGTTGCTTCAATTTTCTATAATGGTTTTTTTAATTCAGTTTTCTGATTCCTTATAGGGATGTCCTCGAGGATAGTCGTATAAAGAATAGGGATATGCAGGAGAAAAAAATGTGTTTTGTTTAGGTTCGTTTTCAGGAGGTTTTTTCCATGAATTTCAGTTCGAAGATTGATTCGTTTTCATTCGTGAGAAAAAAACCCAATTAAAAATAACCCCCGCAAAAAACAGCCAAAACCAAAAATGATGCCTCCTAGGGCCTCCCGCCCACCTGCTTGAAAAAATATCAGGGTCTGGATCCATTCTGGCCCCCACTTACCCGGTCCAGTGGAGATCTACCTTGTGTAGACCGAGCGCACAGTGGGTTGTCATGACCTCAACCTATTCAAGGCTGAGGCTTCAACCTGACTTGGATGCTGGGTCACGAAACCTTGGCCTCGACCTAGGATGGGGCCTGGACCCAGGCCCGACACTGTGACCTGACCCAGAGGTGCTCGATGCTTAGGCCTCAGCCCAGTCACAGGCCCAATGCCACAACCAGACCCGGAGACTGGGTCCTGATGCCAGGTCCTAGCCCTGGACCCAGGCTCAACACCCGGACCTCAGCCAAGAGACCAGTTCCTGACACCTGTGTCTTGGCCCAGGGTCAGACTCAGGCCTTGAGGCCCAGGCCTCAGAGCCTTTTCTTGGTCCTCTTCCTTTTTTGGCACCTGCAAGCCAAATAATGCCGTCTGCTGGGGTCATGCCATTGTGGCTCAGCCTCCAGATCCAGTTCCAATGCTGAGATTTGACCCAAAGGCTGAGTCCTAAAGCCTAGGCCGAGGCCTAGACCAAGGCCTGACATTATGACCTGACCTGGAGGCCAGGTCCCGATGCCAGGGCCTTGGCCCAGACCTAGGCCCAATGCTACAACACGGCCCATGAATGAAAACGAATCAAACAATCCTCAAACTCAAATTCATGGAAAAAATCGGGTCTTGACGTATCCAACGGATAAGGTAAGTTTTTGTTTTTTTTTGTTTAATTTTTAGGGGTCTCAGCCAAGACCCTGGCTTTGCACTTGGGCCCAGACCATGGCCTTGCTTTGGGCCTCAGCCTATGCCTTAGGCAAGGCCTCAACTTCGGACTTAGATCTAGGCCTGAATCATTAGTTTAAAATGAAACAAATGAATGAAACAAATTAGCCTTATTTGTCAAATTTTGCAGTTTGGTTTTAAATGAATGCACATCCCTAATAAGCAATTCAACCTCAGTGTCACGGTTAGGGAGGATTGTTCAGGAGAATCTTCAGGAGGAGTTAAATCTGTGCAGGATGGCTGGGCCATTTATTGGGTCGTCTTTTGATAGAATGATTGTGTCTCCTTTGGCAGTAGTGCCCAAAAAAGAGCCTGGTAAATATTGGTTGATTTACAACCTGTTCTTTCCTGAATGTGGATCTGTAAATTATTTCATTCCTAAGGAGTTATGCATGGTCCTTCCTTCAATTCAGCTGTGCAATTGGTGGAGCTCTTATGGCTAAGGTGAATTTTCAAAAAGTTACACGCATAAAATATAGCATATATGTGCATGAGTAGCCTCTACTCACCTATTCCATATTTTATAAAAGTCAAAAATACATGCACATGTTTACTTTTGTGTGCACATATCCATGTGTAAAAAAGGGGTGGTCTAAAAGTGTTCTAAGGCAAGACTAATAGTTACACGCATAAGTTGCTATTTTAAAAGACACTTGCACGTGTACATTTTCCAACTTACTCATGTATTTTTACATCTGCTAATTATCCGGTGTAAATGGTATTGTCAAAAACAATATCAAAGCAACTGAAATGCATGGACTAGGGAAGAAGCATTATGGACTGTCCTAAAAAAAAGAAGATGGTGCTTCCATTTACACTGGTGTGATCTACAGGCCTCTGACTCAAACAGAAGAACTAGACAGTGATCTGATTGAAGACAACTAAAAAGTGGGAAAGAAGGGTGAAGTGTTACTCGGTGATTTTAATCTGCCGGATGTGGATTGGATCATTCATTCTGTGGAATCTACAAGAAGCAGAGAGACAGTAGATGATCTTCAAGGGGCTATGCTCAAACAAATGGTAATGTAACCCACGAGGGAAGGTGTGATACTCGAACTGGTGCTCATTAATGGAGATACTGTCTCTAATGTCTGGGTAGGGGCTCACCTGGGCACCAGTGATCATCAGAGAGTAGGGTCTGATATTGCAAATAGGATACAGAGAAGTCGCACAAAGATCCGAGTTTTGAATTTAAAAAATACGGACTTTGACAAAATGGGAATGTACCTGGAGGAAGAACTAGATGTTCTGTCCCCAGCAATGGGTACATGTTTGTATCTGTATATATTGTAGTTTAACTGCATTTAGTGTAGTCCTCCCTTCTGAGGATTCTTGATACTGAAACACTTTTTGTAACCTATGATAAAAATCTGTGAGCCTTTGCCCTTAAGAGAAGCTCCCTCCCCCCTCCACTTTCTCTCACTATCGGAAGAGCTTGAATGCCCCTCAATCTAACTTGAGTCTTCCTAGGTGCCTTATAGGCTCAAGAGACTGCCCTTCATGCTCCCCCTGTGTTACATGATTCTTCAGCTCGTTGCCATTGGACCTTGCCCCCTGCCCCCAGCTTGTGGAGGCATTTCCTTTAGCAGCTCTCGACGAGAGTTCAGTCTTGCTCAACACTTGCTTCTGAGCCAGCAGCGCTCTGTAAAACCCGGTGAAACGATCAGGTTTTTTTACTTTTTCTCTTACCGCCTTCGTCTGAAGACTAAATCAGCCTCATATCCCTCATGCTTCCTACCTCTACCATAAACTAACTCCTGCAACACAAGAGACCTCCTTCTCCCTCCTGCTACCCTGCCTCCAGTTACCAAAGATCTTTGCCTAGGAGCTCACGTTTGAAATGCAACAATTGTAAGGGAAGGAGTGAATGACTAAGGGGTGAGCGGAGGGGAGGGGGTAACTGACTGTAAGGTGGATGAGAGGGAGAGGGAAGGGGGGAGGTGAAGAGGGGAGTGAGAAGAGAGGGTGGGATGGTTTGTGAGTGTGAGAGGAGAAAGTTTCTGTGTTCCCCCACCTCCCCTCCACTAATCCACTACAATATCGGGGTGACTGGATATCAAATGTTCCTAGCTATGGAGAGGGGAACATTTTTATCTTTATTAGATTAATTATTGAGGGTTTCTTACGTCTGCTGTGGAAAATCCCTGAAGTAGAAAACTTATGGGAAGTGTTTAATGTTTTCTTATCCTTATTCTTCTTAGTTATTATAGGTTCTTTTCGTCTTCTGATTTGAAATATGTGTATTAGTGTGGTTTGCTATCATGAGTGATTTTATATTGCTTGTTTTTGTTTTATGAGGAATGGTGATGGTTCTGTTTTTCATGATTGCACTGCAATGGCACTGGTTCTCAGTTTAGTCTTTTCTCTATTTATCTCTCTGTTTATACTTTGTGAGGGTCCCTCTGTGTTCTGCACGTGACTGAGGTGAGGTAGTTTGCTAGCTGGGGAAACACGTTGTACCTCTCGTGTGGAAAGTTTTGCTGATTTTTGGTAGAGGCTGGGATCCGTGATTGAAGTTTCTGGAAATTTGAAAGAGGTGAAGCAATTCGAGAAGGCAATAGCTAAAGCCAGAAGAATGCTGGGCTGCATAGAGAGAGGAATAACTAGCAGGAAATAGGAGGTGATAATTCCCTTGTACAGGTCCTTGGTGAAGCCTCACCTGGAGTACTGTGTTCAGTTCCGGAGACCGTATCTCAAAACGGATAAGGGAAAAACAGAGGCGGTCCAGAGAAAGGCAACCAAAATTGTGTAGGGTCTGTATTGGAAGACTTATGAGGAGAGGCTGATGTGTCTAAATATGTATACCTTGGAGGAGAGGAGGTGCAGGGGAGACATGATACAGACATTCGGATACCTGAAAGGTTTTAATGATGCACAATCTTTGAACCTTTTCCATTGTAGAACTAGGGGTCATGAAATAAACCGACATCAGAAATACTTGTTCACAGAGAGGGTATTGGATGCCTGGAATGCCCTTTCAGAAGAGGTAGTGATGATGAAAACAGTAAACAAACTCAAAGGGCATGGGATAAACTCTGTTTATCCCTAAAGGCTAGCGGATGGAAATGAAGCAAAGGGTGCACGGGGTAACCTGCATGTAGCAGCAGTTACTACTCTTAACACAAAGCACGTTCAAGCAGCATTGTTTGAATTATCAAGAAGGCTGCTCACCCTGTAAAAACATTACTAGCAATAATTTTGTAATGGGTTTAACAGCTGTTTGGTTTGGGTTGTAAATATTACTACCCTTAACATAAGGTGTGGGGTTAACTTGCATGGAGCAGCAATTAGTGCCCTCAGCAGAGACATAGAGGTAACCTGCACAGAGTGGCAGTTACTTCCATAAGAAACTTGCCAGGCAGACTGGATGGACCATTTGGTCTTTTTCTGCTGTCATTACTATGCTACTGACAGAGTGGGAGGTCTGGGTGGAGTAGGGGGAGTTCAGGTTGAAAAACCAGGAGAGTCTTAGAGAAGGACTGGGCGAACTGGTGGACTAATCGGAAATTGGTTAATTTCCTTGATGTGAAGATGTTTTAAAATTGACAGACCTATGCATATGTATCGGGACTTATGTAAAATATATGCACATATATATTTAAAATGCATGAGTAAATTATGCATGTTCAATTCATTGATATATGTGATTTCAGTGCATTGCATGTATTCGAATGTAAGCCTAAGTACATGTATGTTATGTGGTACAATTACACATTTTATTAAACACGCACACATATGCACATATTATAAAATGCTATAGGAAATATGCGGACATACACTTACATATCTGCACAGTGCACAGTTGTTTGAAGTTATCCTTCCTATCTGCTTTTCAGTTATTGCTTGTACATCCTGATAATATTCCTTTAATGGGGGTGTTAAAATTTAAATAATTGTATGCCGATGAGTTGCTCAGTTGCATTGGGTATCTGGTCAGGTTGCAGGATTGCCTAATATCATTCATTATTTGGATGATTTTCTTTTTGTTGGTCCAGCTGAGTCTGAGGCTTGTGCTTCAATATTGCAGAGTTTCTGCAAGGTTGCTTCCAGTTTTGGCTTGTTTATAGCTCAGGACAAGACTGCAGAGCCTTACAATAAATTGGTATTCCTGGGTATTGGGTTGGATTCTGTGGAAATGATGTCTCGGTTAATAAAATGAGAGAGTTGATGGATAGGGTTCTTCATAGCAGAACGTTATCACTGCAATTGTTGCAATTGCTTGTTGGAAGCCCAAATTTTGCTCGCAGTCATACCGATGGGTAGGGTTTTCTTGAGACGGCTATTTCATCTGCTATGTCTAGTGTGAATCTGAAGACGATTACATTTGGATAATTCATTGGATTTGTGAGGATCTTTTGTTGGGGATGTCTTTCTTAGTTGATTGCAACGTCATCTGTGTTGCAAGCGGTTCTGGTTTCCAGTCATGATTTAGAATTGTTTTCTGATGCCAACAGGGCAATTGGTTTCGGGATTTATTTTCAGGGGGTGGGGTGTGATTCTACTTGGCCTGCAGATTTGGTTTTGGCTGGTACCACTAGAACTAGTTGTATTGGGAAGGAAAGGGAGTGAGGATGGGGAGTGACTAAGAAGGGAGGGGAGGCAAGGGAAGAGAATGAAAGGGGGAGGGAAAGGGTGTGTAACTAAGAGGGAATGAAAGAGATTGAATGGGGAGGGAGAGAGTGTGTGTGACTGAGAGGAGGGAAAGGAAAGGAGTGATTGGGGGAGGGAGAATGACTGAAAAGGAAGAATGAGTAGGAAGGATGGAGTAAGACTGAGAGGGGAGGGAGTGGGAAGGAAGTGTGAGTGCCTGAGAACAAGGGAAGGGAAGGGGATTGAGTGGGAGGATGAGTGACAGAGAGGAGGGAAGGGAGTGAGTGGGTGTGAGGGGGTGAATGAGAGGGGAGGGAAGGGGTGAATGACTAAGGGGTGAGCAGAGGGGAGGGGGTAACTGACTGTAAGGTGGATGAGAGGGAGAGGGAAGGGGGGAGTTGAAGAGGGGAGTGAGAAGAGAGGGTGGGATGGTTTGTGAGTGTGAGAGGAGAAAGTTTCTGTGTTCCCCCACCTCCCCTCCACTAATCCACTACAATATCGGGGTGACTGGAAATCAAACGTTCCTAGCTATGGAGAGGGGAACATTTTTATCTTTTTTAGATTAATTATTGAGGGTTTCTTACGTCTGCTGTGGAAAATCCCTGAAGTAGAAAACTTATGGGAAGTGTTTAATGTTTTCTTATCCTTATTCTTCTTAGTTATTATAGGTTCTTTTCGTCTTCTGATTTGAAATATGTGTATTAGTGTGGTTTGCTATCATGAGTGATTTTATATTGCTTGTTTTTGTTTTATGAGGAATGGTGATGGTTCTGTTTTTCATGATTGCACTGCAATGGCACTGGCTCTCAGTTTAGTCTTTTCTCTATTTATCTCTCTGTTTATACTTTGTGAGGGTCCCTCTGTGTTCTGCACTTGTGACTGAGGTGAGGTAGTTTGCTAGCTGGGGAAACACGTTGTACCTCTCGGGTGGAAAGTTTTGCTGATTTTTGGTAGAGGCTGGGATCTGTGATTGAAGGGGCTTAAGCCTGCCTGCTGGATACTGAAATGCCTCCAGCAAGGGCTGGGGGTTTGATTGTTGTAACGAAGGGGCTGTAAGGGAAACTTCCCCTCCCCTGGCCCTTGTTGCAGTCGATAACTTGTAATGTGGCCCCAGCAGAAAAAGTTTGCCCACCCTTGGTTTATGCTATTTGCTAATAAAGCTGCGGCCTTATTGGTTCCCTGTTATTGTGCCAGGTAAAGAGGGTGATGGAGGGAGAGACCGAGGTCCTGGATGTCCACGTTACGTAGACTTTGCAAACATCAAGGTTTCCAATGCAGACCTTCCAGTAGTTTTCTGCTATAAAAGCTAAACAGCAAGTTTGCATTTCCTGTAGGCAAAAGAAAAAAAAAATTCTTGTTGCTAGAGATGAAAGCAGTGGAAGCAGACAAGGTAACATGGCCAAGAGGAGTACATTATTCTTATTCCCAAAGACAGTCTTCATAAATTCAGAGCAATACCATTTACACAAACGACATCTGTAGCCAAAAATACATATTGCTTAGAGCTCAGTATATATAGATAGAGTTTGTCACTCCTTGCTGAACAGCTCTACCTGCAGTGCACGCTAGCAATGATTGCAAAGCACCCACGTTCGGCATTATTATAAAACTGTTATACAGTTATCCTCCTTTCAGGATTACTTCCAGCAAGCTCCACAAGCACATTAGCAAAACCTAGAACTCATTCCCCCTTCTGCACGCCTTAGGAAATGACTGTCTTTTTGGACAACTGCTAAACGTATTAGGACGCTGCACCCTATTTTGTTATTCTCCCATTACTTTGAGATCAGCTTTTTACAAAATAAGTGTACCTGAGGGGAAAGCTTGTCTTTTATTAGCTGAAGTTTTTTTTACTGCTAGAATAGATACTGCCCCGGAGCATGAATAGTGCAGACTGACTTTGCTTGCCGACTGGACCTCTGTGACAGGCAGAGAGGTTCAGCTAAATGTGAATATCTGAAAGTCAAACACGTCTCATGTTTTCAAGTGTACAAATGCCCCCATGGTTTCTTGAAAATCAGAGTACTAGAAGGAGCCCTATTTTCAAAGAGCAAGCATGTTTTGGATGTTCATTTTCTACCCGCTTCTATTTGAGGAGCTTTAGCCATAAAATTAGCTGAAGACTTTGTGACACAGGAGTAAAAATGGGGCAAAAATAAAAACAAATTGGCTGGTTGTAAGGAGAAATTGGTGGGTGAGGCAGTGCTGTTGGGATTTCCTCTGTGCCCGCAGGGTCTTTCAGTTTTAGGGCAGCGTTTTAAAGGCAGTGGGTGGCTTAAAGGAATAATGGAGGTAGCATTTTGGAGGGAGTGTTAAGCTGCAGAGGCAAGACATCATTGGGCTGAACTGGCAGCCGGCGGCGGGAATGCTCCACTTCCTCCCGAGGCACTAGGAAATGGCAGTAGAGAGCTGGAGCCAGCAGGAAGTAAGGGAGCTGCTGCTGCTGCTGTTTCTCCCCACAATTGCAACTGACATAAGGGCCGATACAGTAAACTGCGCGGGAGAGCCGGCGAGCGCCCGCGCGCGATTCACTAAGGAAAGGTATGCAAAATAGGACCCACGGTAAAGAGGAGGCGCTAGGGACACCAGCGCGTCCCTAGCGCTTCCTTTTTGACAGGAGCGGCGGCTGTCAGCGGGTTCAACAGCCGACGCTTTAATTTTACCGGTATCGGTTGTCGAACCCGCTGACAGCCATGGGTTTGGAAAACGGACGCCGGCAAAATTGAGCATCCGTCTTCCAACCCGCGAGCCGCGGGCAGATTTTTTTTTTTTTTAGATTTTTTATTTTTCTTTATCTTTATATTAAGTCAGAGGGAGTACAGAAAAGCAGTTTTTTCTGATTTTCTGCGCACTTTCCTGGTGCCGGCCGAAATTAACTCCTGCCTTTGCGTAGGCGTTAATTTCTGAGAGTAAAATGTGCGGCTTGTTGCAGGCGCTATGTGCATGTTGCGGGCGCTATTAGTTTCAGGGGGGTTGGCCGCGCATTTTCCACGCGTATTTACCCCTTACTGAATCGGCCCGTAAGTTTGCTTTCATGAGCAGCGGCAGCCTCGAGGAATCTGGCCAGCTATTGAGGAAGCTCCCGGATGCTTCAGGAAGTGCAGGCTGCGCTGTCTGAGTCCCAATCATGAGGTGGAGAGAAAAAATAAAATAAATGAGACCAAATAAAATAAAACTACTAGAGCAGAGGTGTAGGGAGGCTCTGGATTGGGTTTTTAGACTCATAAAAGGGATAAACTTTTGGTGAATCCAATGCCACCATAAAATGATTAAAATAAACAAAAATAAATGTAGGCAACACCAGGTTGGATGTCAGGGAAGTATATTCAAGTCCCAGTTGATGATTTCAGTGTTAAAAACTGCATAAAAATTCTCAAAAAGGGAAAATAAATTAAAATAATACTAGGAGACATCAGCTGAGACATTAGAGCCTTCTAAATTATTCTGCAATACCTTTCAAAGCTTAGAAAAAGGTACATTTAACATTGAGGAAAACCACTTTTTTGTGGCAAAAAAGGCAAATTAGGGATTAAAAGCACCAACATTTACATCGCCCCCTATAAAAGTGTCTAAACATTTTTAGTGAGAAAAGAATTTTCAGAATACAAATTTTTCGTGAAAAACTGACTCTGAAGCAGACAGTTTTGCTGATCCCGGCTGGGTTCTCGATACGGCAGAACTACTGTGGCTTGGCTTGGCAGCGTTCCTTGCTGTTTGAAAATAGCAAAGGGAAGCCATCACCTAAGCAGCTGAGCTCGCCTCATGGGAATGGGGTGATATTGAGATACAGGGTAGTAACATCAAGGCACTGCTACAGCCTTCTCTCCGGGGTTTCTGATGGCTTTTACCTCAGAAATTATGTCATTTTATTTATTTATTTATTTATCTATTTATTTATTTATTTAGATTTATTTAGATTTATATTCCACTTTTCGCACTTTTTTCAGCGCTTCAAAGTGGATTACATTCAGGTACTGTAGGTGTTTTCCTATCCCCAGAGGCCTTACAATCTAACGGGCCGATACAGTAAAGTCCGCGAGAGAGCGGGCAAATGCCCGCTCTCCCGGCGTGCGCACAGGCCACTCTCCTGTGTGCGCGATTCATTATTCAAATTAGGCCCGGCGGTAAAAACAGGCAAAAGGAGGCGCTAGGGACACTAGCGCGTCCCTAGCGCCTCCTTTTGGACCGGAGCGGTGGCTGTCAGCGGGTTTGACAGCCGACGCTCAATTTTGCCTGCGTCTGTTCTCGAGCCCGCTGACAGCCATGGGCTTGGAAACCGGACGCCGGCAAAATTGAGCGTCCGGTTTTCGACCCGACAACCGCGGGTCGACTTAAAAAATTTTTTTTTTTGTTTTTTACTTTTGGAAACTTTCAGGACCTCCAACTTAATATCGCCATGATATTAAGTCGGATGGTGCACAGAAAAGCAGTTTTTACTGCTTTTCTGTGCACTTTCCTGGTCCCCGAAGAAATTAGTGCCTACTTTTGGGTAGGCGCTAATTTCTGAAAGCAAAATGTGCGGCTTGGCTGCACATTTTGTTTTCTGAATCGCGCGGGAATACCTAATAGCGCCATCAACCTGCATTTGTATGTTGCAGATGCTATTAGGTTCGGGTGGTTGGACGCGCGTTTTCAGCCCCTTACTGAATAAGGGGTAATGCTAGCGCGTCGAAAACACACGTCCAATCGAGGGTTAACAGTGCGCTCCGACTGTATCGGCCCATAAGTTTGTACCTGAGGCAATTCCAAAGAAAAACGTGGCCTGGATTTCCCGGGGGGGGGGGGGGGGGGGGGGAGGGGAGGAAGGGTCAGGGTCCTCATGCTGAGCCTGCACGGGGCTCAAATTGGGCAGAGAAAACGAAAAATCCGGCTCCTTTGACTCCTGCAGCCCCGAATGGGGAGCTGCAGAAATCCCCAAGATGGCCAGGCCGTTCCCGTGGTGTGCCGACTCGGGAACGGCCTGGCCACGCGTTCAGAGGACTTCCCCCGGGTCGTCGATTCGATCGCTGCCGGGGAGGGACCCTCTCCCCACCTGGCAGGCACCCCGAGCAAAGGCTTTCGAGGAAGAGCCGCGAAGCAGGTTCCCCACAGGCCAGGCACAGACTGGAACGTGGCATGACTGTAAGTAAAAAACGTGCCGCCAAGTCAGAGAAAACAATTACTGAGCTGTCCAGTGCTGAGGAGCGGGTGCAGGAGAATGAACCCTGCTCGCTCCTTAAGTAAATGTCAAAAGCTGCCCAGTAAACAGTCAGCACTGAAGCTGAAAGTGCCCCAAATTATTATTATTGTTTTTTTTTAGATTGCAGGGGAATGTGCTTCCCTGCTGGCCCAGCCGGGGAATTGAGCGTCCCGGGAGATAGTGAGGCAAAAAGCAGCTAAATAGGGGGAGTGACTGGACCACCAGTATCACCCCAAAAAGGTAGACCGGGAAAGGAGCCTGGGCTGCTTAAGATCAAGGGGTGAAACCCCCCCTAGGCCCCCCAAGAGCGAGGAGACAGCGCTGTCTCCTGAGAGAAATGTAGGAATTACTTTCCTGGTCATCCTCAAATATTAATCCCCTTCACTTACTCCTGTGGCAGGGGAACATTTGGGAATTTGGTTCATCATTACTCCATATTTCAGAATTCCTCGGGGACTACTTTTCCCTTTGACATCAGAAGGGGCAAGGATTTTACAATAGAAAGAAAGGTCTTACAGTTATTTAACTTTCAGGAGATTTACAGTTGCTGTAGTCCCAAGTTTAAAAAGATATCTTGGGCACACTTAAAAGTGAATATGCTTGTGTTTGAGAGTTATTTTAAAGTACATATTACTTTTAACTTAAGCTGCCAAGGTAAGAGCAGCGTTAGTTTACATTAATTACACCTGAAGCATGGAGGTTTATAAAAAAAGAACAAACTGAGGGGAAAACTGGCACATATAATCTGGTAATTTATGTCCAAGTTTATCTGGATATTTTCTCCGCAAAATTGGAGCTGAATTAACATGTTTGAATTTATGGAGAATATAAGAACATAAGAAAATGCCATCAAGCCCAGCATCCTGTTTCCAACAGTGGCCAATCCAGGTCCTAAGTACATTGCAGGATCCCAGGGGGTAGAGAGATTCCAAGCTGCTTATCCCAGGGAAAAGAAGTGGATTTCTGCAACTCCACCTTAATAATGGTTAATAGACTTTTCCTCCAGGAACTTGTCCAAACCTTTTATAAATGCGGCAATTAATTATAGTGCGTAATTATGTATTCAGTAAAAAAATATTTTCTTTTACTAGTTTTAAATGTATTACCTACTAATTTCATTGTGAGAACCCTGGTCTTTGTACTTTTTGAAAGAGTAAACAACTCAGTAATGTCTACTCATTCATTACAATCTACTCATTATTTTATAGACTCTATCATATCTCCCCTCAAATGTCTCTTCTCCAAGCTGAAGCATTCTTACTTCTTTTTTTTGTATCTTATTTTTATTAAGTTTTGAACATAGTAATCCAAAATGTACAGGTTACCCACAATGACATGTCTATTACAAGATCGACAGACAGCTCAATGACATATAGATCAATGGCATAGGACTGTGTAAACCACGTGCAGTCAAAAGTTGCCAACATATCAACAAAGCAAAATGTTAAAGACGGGTGGGCTCCAACAGCAAAAACTAATACAACCGATATCTTAAAATAACAATGCAGACATAATAGTGAAAAATCAGTAGTGCACACTTTGGCAGTCAAGGTAAGCATTATAAACAGAGTAACAATCCCAACTCTTCCCCAATTCCCCCCCCTTCCCGTCCAACCCCCCCACCCCGGAAACGTGTGTGAGTGATGAGCCATAGTACTGGACTGGCATAACAAATACCTAGAAGAGATGCGACAATGCCCATGAGTGTGAGTCTAACTATGAGTGTGAGTCTTCCCGATCAGTGAATCCAAGTGCCCACAAAAACCGTTCCCCCACCCGGTACATAATCAGGGTAGTATGTTAGGCCTAAGATATAGCTCCAACGGTTTCCATATGTTACCCATAAGTTTCTGTTTGTGTTCAGTAGCCGTTCGGGTACAGGTATATTCCAAAGTGAATAGCTTAATCAACAACCTGAACCATAAGTCATGATGAGGAGGATCGGTGGAAATCCAACAAGCTAAAATGGCCTTTTTACCAGTCAGACTTACTCTACGTAGAAACTGCAGCTCACAATTTCCCAGTCCCACAATAGGAGTCTGTATCAGCCCAAATAGCCAGAGAATAGGATCTGCAGGGAGATCCATGGAAAGCAAAGAACTACAGGTGCCAATAAGTTCCCTCCAGAATAGAGAAATGGCAGTACACGACCAAAATTGATGGGTATAAGTGCCCGTCATTATATTGCACTTAGGGCATTTGGCAGAGGTCGTAATGTGGGCCAAGAAAGCCCTGTCAGTCGCCACATAATACCGTCTCAAAAATTTAAATTGGATCTCCCGATACAACACATTTGCAGACCATTCATGAATCTTCTCAAAGCATGATAAAAACTCCTGACTGGTTAGAGTAAATTCAGGCCATTTCACCCATTGTTGCCAGGTACTGGCTGCGGCTTCGCACTGAAGATGTAACAGTAGGGCTTGATTGAAAGCCGCAATCGTGAACTTTTGCGGTTTGTGAATAGAGATTACCTTGTGAACTACCCAAAAATGTGGAGTAATTAGCGAGAGCATCTTATGCGTATTACAGAAATCGCGCAATTGCCTGTAGGCAAAATGGTCTGAAGGCGCCAGGTCGAATAACTGTTGCAAGTCTGAGAAGGAATGAAACTGATTCCCTTCAGAGGAAAAACACTGATATAGCCAGGTTAGTCCTTTCTCCTTCCATCTGTGAAAGATGGAAACAGACATCGCTGGAGGGAATAGTGGATTACCACAGATCGTTAGCAAAGGTGTAAGTGACGGGGAAAACTTTGCCTGAACGCACAGATACGCCCAAGCCTTCCGACTTGCCCAAATCAGCGGTTGCGTTAGCAACCCCGCAGGCATCAGGGCTCTAGGGAGTTGGAGTAGTGGATTTAAGGACTGTTGCTGCCACCAAGAACAAAGGAGTGTAAGGGGAATGTAATGTGACGTATTACCCAAAATGTCTTTCACGTATCTGAGAAGGCATGCTAAATTATATCTACGTAAATTGGGACATCCCAGACCTCCTTTTTTTGGAGGTTGAAATAGAATCGTTAGTGATAAGCGAGCTTTACGTCCATTCCAAATGAATTTCCGAAATAGAGCATTTACCCCCCTACAATCCCTCCCCGTCAGCCAGATCGGGGTCATTTGCAGAACGTAAAGCCATCTGAGGAGAATCATCATTTTGATTAATTGTATTCTACCAGAGATAGACAAGGGTAGGCCTTGCCATTTCCTCAATAAAAACGACGTAGCCTCCAAAAGTGGTTCCACGTTTAATCTATGAAAATCACGCACATCTGACGGTATCTGAATACCAAGATATTTCATATGGGTAGTTACCCATTTGAGAGGAAAAGGGCCTCGCCACAGAGGCTTCACTCTACCCCCAACATCCAGAGCTTCCAATTTATCCTTGTTAATACGTAGGCCAGCGAATTCCCCATATCCCTCCAGGATACCCAGCAAGGGGGTTAAAGACCGCTGTGGGTCCGTAAGGTATATTAATATATCGTCCGCAAAAGCGGCGATAGAGAATGTTTGATGTTCTGTACCATAACCTGGTATGGAGGAGGAGCCCGCTATTTTTCTAAGTAGGGGATCAATAGCCAAAATGTACAAAAGGGGTGAAAGGGGGCAGCCCTGTCTCACCCCCCTTCGTATAAGTACCTCTCCTGACTTACAACCATTGGCCGTTATATGTGATTTAGGTTGAGCATATAACATATGAAGATAAGCCAGAAAGTTTCCCTCGAATCCGTATCTCTGGAGTACAGAGAATAGATATGGCCAAGACACTCGATCGAATGCTTTTTCCGAGTCTAGGCCAATCACTAAAGCTGGGGAACACTGCGAGAGTGAGGAGCTCATGGCGGAGAGCAATTTAAGAATGTGCGTACATGCAGGTCTGTTTTTAACAAATCCCACCTGATATGCCGAGATTAGTTGCGGGAGTATCACGTTTAGTCTGTTAGCTAAAAGCTTGGCAAGTAGCTTTAAATCACAGTTCAACAGTGAGATAGGGCGATAAGACGCAGGGTATAACGGGTCTTTACCCGACTTGGGGAGAACTGTTATATATGCCGTGTTGAAAAGTGGTGGGAATGCCCCCTTGGTGACTGCATCATTAAAAAAATCAGTCAAGTGGTTGGCAACATTATGTTGTAGGAGCTTGTAAAAATCAAAAGAAAAGCCGTCGGGACCGGGCGCCTTCCCCAGCTTGCTAGTGGAAATGGCAGCCAGAACCTCCAAGGGTAGGATAGGTCTATTAAGGAATGATATTTGAGATTTAGTTAGATTTGGTAACTTAAGATTCGCAAAGAATGCGTCTTCTTCTTCCCTGCCCCCTCCTACATCATCCGTGTATAATTGTTCATAGAACTTACGAAAAACTTCACAGATCTCTTTCCGTGAAGAGACCATAGTGCCCCCCTCAGTACGCATGGTAGGAATAAAGGTCTTCCCTCTGTGAGCTCGAACCAGATTGGCGAGATGTTTCCCCGCCTTGTTACCATACTTGAAAAAGTTCCGTTCCACTACTTGAAAAGCCTTTTGTGCCCTCTGATGTAGAACACAATTCAGGTCTCTCAAGATAGCAAAATACGCCCTCTGAGAGGTAGGAGAGGGGTGGGAGACAAATTCCTGTTTTAGCTTACCCAGTTTACCCTCCAATTCCAAAATAGTTTTGTTAAGATTCCTCGTTCTAGCCGCTACAAAAGAAATAATTTCACCCCGTATAACGGCTTTAGCCGTTTCCCAAAACAATTGCGGATTCGAGGTATGCTGACTATTGTGATTAACAAACTCTTCCCATTTGTTTTGCAAAAAAGTTTTAAAAGGCAAGTCAGAGCGGAGAAACCCAGGAAATCTCCACAGCCTCTCTCCTCTATCACGATCGTGGAAATGTATATCCACCCAAATTATTGCGTGGTCAGACACCCCCTGTGATCCAATCACAGCGTCGGAGACTAAATGAAGCCCTTCCTTCGGTATCAGGATATAATCAATACGTGATAAGGAGGCATGCACCCTAGATATGTGGGTATAATCTTTTTCTGTGGGATGTAACGTCCGCCATATATCCAGTAGAGAGAACTCAGAACATAAGAATGGGACCCCCTTTCCACCTCTGCTAGGGAGCAAGGCACTCAGCGGCGTCTTGTCTATGCTAGGATCCGCTGGTAGGTTGAAGTCCCCCGTCACAATTAAGTAACCCTTAGCATGCTCTACCAGCTGTTCCAATACAAAAATAAAAAAGGGGTGAGAGTAGGCATTAGGGGCGTAGAGAGTACAGAGAGTCACTTCTTGACCATTAAGATGGCCTGACACCAGGAGGAATCTACCTTCCTCATCTCGTACTATATTAGAGGCAGTAAAGGAAGCAGCTTTGTTTACTAAAATGGCTACCCCACCTTTTTTCCCCATAGCTTGAGTATAATAGCAATCTCCCACCCAATCTCTTTTAAGTTTACTACTTTCTATTGCAGAGAGATGGGTTTCCTGCAAACAGGCGACAGTCGGTTTATGGGATTTAAGTTGTTTGAGGATTTTATATCGTTTAACCGGCGATCCTAGGCCATTGACATTCCAAGATATTATTCGGGTGTTATCAGCCATCAGAAAAATAAGGACCCGGTATAATGAAAGGTAAGAATCGTACCACAGTGACTAGTGATGTGACTCTTCCCTCCTGCCAAAAAGAAAGACAATGTGAATTCCCCACATACCCTCTTCCAAATGAGAAACACCAAACCATATCCCCCACACTCACTCACACGTTGTCTGACACCCCATCTGTGATACTCACACTCCTTAGTAACCCATAAGCATCCCAAGTATTCCACACTCACAGTTTCCCTTCCCCTCCCCACTCCCCCCGCCTTCCCCACTACCCCTACTATAATACCCCTCCCCCCCTTCCCATTTGAAACCAAAACCAAACATTACCAAACTCAACAGAATCTGCCCTGACCCTCGCCTGTAGGGTCGAAGCCAGTCTCTCAATGAACTCCCCGTATATAGGGGAAGAGATCACGTCGACATGTGTTCAGGTGCCCCTTTCCTGCCCCCCTCCCCAAAAACAGGCAAGAAAAAAGAACAAGCAGAACTCATTTAAAAAAAAAAAAAAATACCATGGTGTCCCTGCAGCATTATAAACCAAAAGTAAATATGAACGGACGTCTCAGCAGTACCAATGGAGCGCCCTGAGCCTCTTCTCTCTAGTAGACAACCAAGGATAAGTCCCACGGGCGATAGCATTGTCCGATATTCAGCCAGCCACGCCGAGGAGCTCCGTAGCCCCCAGGAGGGAGCAGTCCCTCCGCATCGGAGTAAGCATGCCGAGCAGGGCATAGAAAAGCCATCCAAATTTTAACCCCGGTGAGCAGGGCAAGGGAAAAGAGTCCCAGAGTCAATTGTGGAAAGCAACTTAGCTGCAGGGTCCAAGAGAACTTTCGCTGAACATGTCTCTGCAGAACCAAAATGGCCGCCGTACTATTCCAATCAGATACGTAGGGTCGTCTTCATAAACTTCTGCGCTTCCTCCGGTGATTCAAAAAAGGAAATTTGATTGTCGTGCCAAACTTTCAGGCGTGCTGGAAACTGCAAGGCAAAACGAACTTGCTTTTCAAAGAGAGTTGTGCAGATGGGGGAGAAGCCCCGTCTCAACCCGGAAACCTTCGCCGAATAGTCTTGGAACAATCGAATTTTCTTTCCTTCATATGCCAAGTCCGGGACTTTCCGATAGGCTTGAAGTAGGACTTGCTTATGGGCAAAGTTTAATACTTTAAAGATAACCATCCTCGGCCTGGTTTCCCCCTCCTTTCGCTGGCCCAGCCGATGCGCTCTTTCCACTCTAAAGATATTGTTCAGCTCCGGCACGTGTAAAGCCTCCGGGAACCAGCTCTCCAAAAAGGTTCCCAGGTTTCCTTCCACCAGGGATTCTGGTAAGCCCATCACCCGTATGTTAGATCTCCGTGCTCGGTTCTCAAGATCGTCTAACTTAGAAGCGTGTGCATCAACCAATTTTTCCAGGGCCACGATTTTGCCCGTCAGCGCTAGCGTGTCGTCTTCAACAAGATTTACCCTGCCCTCTAGTCTGTCCAAACGTGGGCTCAGTTCATCTAGGACCAATTTCACATCCGCGATTTGTGTGGATATGACCCCCAGCTTAGAGTCCAGAGCTTCCATGAGGATGGCTCTGAAATTTTCGGTCAGATCAGGATCAGGGCCCTTCTGCCCCGCGGACCCGGGAGCCGCCGCCATTTTAGGATCCCCAGCACTTGCCTTGTCCTTGTCTCTTCGCCCGGATCTGATCGGCATAGCCGTTGGTGAGCGATTCATGTAAGTAGTGATCGACATGTAAGAGATCAGCGATAGAAATTTAGCGTTTTGGGGAGGGCTTTCGTGCCGGATTACTAGCAGATTATCATGAAAACGGATCGAGGCACCCGGAGCTCTCCTGCACACGTCCGCCTTCGCTCACCACATCACGTGATCCGCATTCTTACTTCTTTAACCTTTCTTCATAGGGGAATTGGTCCATCCCCTTTATCATTTTGGTCACCCTTCTCTGTACCTTTTCTAATTCTGCTATATCTTTTTTGAGATGTGATGATCAGAACTTCACACATAACTCAAGATGAGGATGCACCATGGAGTGATACAGAGGCGTTATGATATTCTCTGTTTTATTCTCCATTCCTTTCCTAATAATCCCCAGCATTCTGTTTGTGTATGATATATGAACACAAGATGAGGATGCACCATGGAGTGATACAGAGACATTATGATATTCTCTGTTTTATTCTCCATTCCTTTCCTAATAATCCCCAGCATTCTGTTTGTGTATGATATATGAACACAAGATGAGGATGCACCATGGAGTGATACAGAGACATTATGATATTCTCTGTTTTATTCTCCATTCCTTTCCTAATAATCCCCTGCATTCTGTTTGTGTATGATATATGAACACAAGATGAGGATGCACCATGGAGTGATACAGAGACATTATGATATTCTCTGTTTTATTCTCCATTCCTTTCCTAATAATCCCCAGCATTCTGTTTGTGTACGATATATGAACACAAGATGAGGATGCACCATGGAGTGATAGAGGCATTATGATATTCTCTGTTTTATTCTCCATTCCTTTCCTAATAATCCCCAGCATTCTGTTTGTGTATGATATATGAACACAAGATGAGGTCGCACCATGGAGTGATACAGAGGCATTATGATATTCTCTGTTTTATTCTCCATTCCTTTCCTAATAATCCCCAGCATTCTGTTTGTGTATGATATATGAACACAAGATGAGGATGCACCATGGAGTGATACAGAGACATTATGATATTCTCTGTTTTATTCTCCATTCCTTTCCTAATAATCCCCAGCATTCTGTTTGTGTATGATATATGAACACAAGATGAGCATGCACCATGGAGTGATAGAGGCATTATGATATTCTCTGTTTTATTCTCCATTCCTTTCCTAATAATCCCCAGCATTCTGTTTGTGTATGATATATGAACACAAGATGAGGTCGCACCATGGAGTGATACAGAGGCATTATGATATTCTCTGTTTTATTCTCCATTCCTTTCCTAATAATCCCCAGCATTCTGTTTGTGTATGATATATGAACACAAGATGAAGATGCACCATGGAGTGATACAGAGGCATTATGATATTCTCTGTTTTATTCTCCATTCCTTTCCTAATAATCCCCAGCATTCTGTTTGTGTATGATATATGAACACAAGATGAGGATGCACCATGGAGTGATACAGAGACATTATGATATTCTCTGTTTTATTCTCCATTCCTTTCCTAATAATCCCCAGCATTCTGTTTGTGTATGATATATGAACACAAGATGAGGATGCACCATGGAGTGATACAGAGACATTATGATATTCTCTGTTTTATTCTCCATTCCTTTCCTAATAATCCCCAGCATTCTGTGTGTGTATGATATATGAACACAAGATGAGGATGCACCATGGAGTGATTCAGAGGCATTATGATATTCTCTGTTTTATTCTCCATTCCTTTCCTAATAATCCCCAGCATTCTGTTTGTGTATGATATATGAACACAAGATGAGGTCGCACCATGGAGTGATACAGAGGCATTATGATATTCTCTGTTTTATTCTCCATTCCTTCCTAATAATCCCCAGCATTCTGTGTGTGTATGATATATGAACACAAGATGAGGTCGCACCATGGAGTGATACAGAGGCATTATGATATTCTCTGTTTTATTCTCCATTCCTTTCCTAATAATCCCCTGCATTCTGTTTGTGTATGATATATGAACACAAGATGAGGTCGCACCATGGAGTGATACAGAGGCATTATGATATTCTCTGTTTTATTCTCCATTCCTTTCCTAATAATCCCCAGCATTCTGTTTGTGTATGATATATGAACACAAGATGAGGATGCACCATGGAGTGATACAGAGGCATTATGATATTCTCTGTTTTATTCTCCATTCCTTTCCTAATAATCCCTAGCATTCTGTTTGTGTATGATATATGAACACAAGATGAGGATACACCATGGAGTGATACAGAGGCATTATGATATTCTCTGTTTTATTCTCCATTCCTTTCCTAATAATCCCCGAGCATTCTGTTTGTGTATGATATATGAACACAAGATGAGGTCGCACCATGGAGTGATACAGAGGCATTATGATATTCTCTGTTTTATTCTCCATTCCTTTCCTAATAATCCCCTGCATTCTGTTTGTGTATGATATATGAACACAAGATGAGGATGCACCATGGAGTGATACAGAGGCATTATGATATTCTCTGTTTTATTCTCCTTTCCTTTCCTAATAATCCCCAGCATTCTGTTTGTGTATGATATATGAACACAAGATGAAAATGCACCATGGAGTGATACAGAGACATTATGATATTCTCTGTTTTATTCTCCATTCCTTTCCTAATAATCCCGTGCATTCTGTTTGTGTGTGATATATGAACACAAGATGAGGATGCACCATGGAGTGATACAGAGGCATTATGATATTCTCTGTTTAATTCTCCATTCCTTTCCTAATAATCCCCAGCATTCTGTTTGTGTATGATATATGAACACAAGATGAGGATGCACCATGGAGCGATACAGAGGCATTATGATATTCTCTGTTTTATTCTCCATTCCTTTCCTAATAATCCCCAGCATTCTGTTTGTGTATGATATATGAACACAAGATGAGGATGCACCATGGAGTGATACAGAGACATTATGATATTCTCTGTTTTATTCTCCATTCCTTTCCTAATAATCCCCAGCATTCTGTGTGTGTATGATATATGAACACAAGATGAGGATGCACCATGGAGTGATTCAGAGGCATTATGATATTCTCTGTTTTATTCTCCATTCCTTTCCTAATAATCCCCAGCATTCTGTTTGTGTATGATATATGAACACAAGATGAGGTCGCACCATGGAGTGATACAGAGGCATTATGATATTCTCTGTTTTATTCTCCATTCCTTTCCTAATAATCCCCAGCATTCTGTGTGTGTATGATATATGAACACAAGATGAGGTCGCACCATGGAGTGATACAGAGGCATTATGATATTCTCTGTTTTATTCTCCATTCCTTTCCTAATAATCCCCTGCATTCTGTTTGTGTATGATATATGAACACAAGATGAGGTCGCACCATGGAGTGATACAGAGGCATTATGATATTCTCTGTTTTATTCTCCATTCCTTTCCTAATAATCCCCAGCATTCTGTTTGTGTATGATATATGAACACAAGATGAGGATGCACCATGGAGTGATACAGAGGCATTATGATATTCTCTGTTTTATTCTCCATTCCTTTCCTAATAATCCCTAGCATTCTGTTTGTGTATGATATATGAACACAAGATGAGGATACACCATGGAGTGATACAGAGGCATTATGATATTCTCTGTTTTATTCTCCATTCCTTTCCTAATAATCCCCGAGCATTCTGTTTGTGTATGATATATGAACACAAGATGAGGTCGCACCATGGAGTGATACAGAGGCATTATGATATTCTCTGTTTTATTCTCCATTCCTTTCCTAATAATCCCCTGCATTCTGTTTGTGTATGATATATGAACACAAGATGAGGATGCACCATGGAGTGATACAGAGGCATTATGATATTCTCTGTTTTATTCTCCTTTCCTTTCCTAATAATCCCCAGCATTCTGTTTGTGTATGATATATGAACACAAGATGAAAATGCACCATGGAGTGATACAGAGACATTATGATATTCTCTGTTTTATTCTCCATTCCTTTCCTAATAATCCCGTGCATTCTGTTTGTGTGTGATATATGAACACAAGATGAGGATGCACCATGGAGTGATACAGAGGCATTATGATATTCTCTGTTTAATTCTCCATTCCTTTCCTAATAATCCCTAGCATTCTGTTTGTGTATGATATATGAACACAAGATGAGGATGCACCATGGAGTGATACAGAGGCATTATGATATTCTCTGTTTAATTCTCCATTCCTTTCCTAATAATCCCTAGCATGCTATTTGCTTTATTGGCTGCTGCTGAACATTGATTAGAACATTTCAACGTATTTTCATCGATGACACCTAGATCCTTTTTCTGAGTAGTGACTCCTAATGTGGGAGTCACCACTCAGGAAAATATCAACTAACAAACATAAAAAAAAAATGAGATATTGTATCAGCAATAGAGAGATTTACCATTAATATTATTTTTCACTCCCTACATTCTATAATCCCTCTGTGTAATCCTAGAGTAGGGAATCATAATTATCATTTTATTTCCAACATTAGCTAATTCAAAGCACAACAAGCCGATAAGGGGAACACACTAGTTTTTCACCAGAAGATCTGTATGCTAGTAAAGGCAGACTCTTTCCTTTAAATTTATTTAAATAATATTTTTGTAGGGTTCCAGATTCCTGGAGGAGAGTGAGGATCATCTTGAGCTCACCAGCTACACAAGCTTCAAAAGCCAGCCATGTTCTGAAGTGGCACCCCCAAGCTGTGATGGGGAGATAAATCTCCGTTCATGAGCCTCAAACCCTCTCTCTCCCCCTAGCTGGCTGCTGAATTGAACTACAGATAAGTTTGCAGTTAGAACCTTACAGCCCAATTTTAAAAGGGCCACGTGCATAAAAATGGGGGGGTTACGCATATGGCCAGGCCTTGTGCTCGCCGTGCGCATTTTCGGAAGGGCCTGGCCACACTCGTAAACTCCGTTACATGCTGAAGTGCCGGGCCTCTCCAAAGGGGCAGGCTGGTAGGGGTGTGCAGCAGGGACGGATTCGTCCCATTTGGTATTCGTATTCGTCGGGACCCAAATCCGTTGCACCTTTTCTCGGGGGACCCCGATCCATTCATTAGTTACGTATGTATTCGTTTCCCAAAAAAACCCGCATCCCAACCCTTTAAATTTAATTAACTACAACCCCCACCCTCCTGACCCCCCCAAGACTTGCCAAAAGTCCCTGGTGGTCCAGCGGGGGTCCTGGAGCGATATCCTGCACTCAGGCTGTCGGCTGCCGGATTTAAAAATGGCGCCGATAGCCTTTGCCCTTACTATGTCACAGGGGCTACCGGTGCCATTTGTCAGCCCCTGTCACATGGTAGGAGCATGAGATTTGTAAAATGTTCTCTCAACCTAGCTTGATGGACTCTCTACCTGGGTAACATCAAGCTAGGTGGAGAGAACATTGCACTAATCTCATCTTTGGGTGAGTTTCCTCCCTCCGAGGGTCATCAAATCTTCACAAGAGACCACTGTTCTGTTCATACATCTCACTTTGAATGTCAAAGTGGCCCTTAACCCCTACACTAATACCTAAACCTCACCTCGAATTACTAGGTGGCCTCCCATAGATATAAATACGTATCTAGCATGAGGGGCATTAGTCTCTCTCTCTCTCTCTCTCTCTCTCTCTCTCTCTCTCTCTCTCTCTCTCTCTCTCTCTCTCTCTCTCTCTCTCTCTCTCTCTCTCTCTCTCTCTCTCTCTCTCTCTCTCTCTCTCTCTCAATTTGCACGTCACATATGTATTATTGCAATAAACTGCCTATTACCATTAAACTCACCCCTTTTCCTATCGCATCTGATATTTAGTGCATTTTGATAAATCCAGGCCAGAGTTTGGTAATCACTAAAAGAATTATACAGAAAGAATCAAATTGTTTGACAGTACTTCAACACTTTCAGAAATCATACTTTAACATCAGTGAGAAGAAAATTTTTCAAATAATTAGTTCTGCAGAACCTGTTCAATAACCTAGAAGAAAAAGAGCTCTTACCAGGCTTGTATTTTATTTGCTTATATCCTGTTGCCCATTTGAAATTATTTGTTTAAGAGAATATGTTTTTAACGTGTTTAATTTCTTTAATTAATTGTTTTCATTTCATCTGATTAAAATTCTGAATTCTGCCTTCCCTCTCTATCCCAGGGAGACTGGCTGAGTTCTGGACCCCTTTTTCCTTACAGGAAGGAGAGTTCCTTGTGCACAACATCTGGTGACTCTGCTATTAAATATCAGAAACCCCATTACCTATAATTGTCATCTTTGCTATTGTAGCGGGGAGGGTCACTACTCACAAGAGGGATGGGATTTTAGGGGTGGATTTATCAAAATGCGGTAAGTACCGCATGCGATGTGTTAATATAGCATTTATTGCCTGTGTGAAGAGCTAAGTTAGTGCAAATTGCAATACCATTTTCAGAGATAAGTGCCAGACCTGTTGTATTTCCTTCATTCAAACACCAGGGGACCATTGTTGAGTGAGTGAGAGAGAGAGAGAGAGAGAGAGAGAGAGAGAGAGAGAGAGAGAGAGAGAGAGAGAGATCATAATATCATGACCCATAGGTAGGTATTTGTATCCCTATGGTAGGCTCACCTAGTAACTCGAGGTGGGGATTAGGTAAGAGTGTAGGGGGTTAGGGGCCACTTTGATATTCTACGTGACACCTACGAACAGAACAGTGGTCTCTTGTGAAGATTTGCTGGCCTTCGGAGTGAGGAAACTCACTCCAAGATGAAATTTGGGCAAGGTTCTCTGTCCATCAAGCTAGGTTGAGAGAACCTTGCCCAAATCTCATCTTGGAGTGAGTTTCCTCACTCCGAAGGCCAGCAAATCTTCACAAGAGACCACTGTTCTGTTCGTAGGTGTCACGTAGAATATCAAAGTGGCCCCTAACCCCCTACACTCTTACCTAATCCCCACCTCGAGTTACTAGGTGAGCCTACCATAGGGATACAAATACCTACCTATGGGCCATGATATTATGATCTCTCTCTCTCTCTCTCTCTCTCTCTCTCTCTCTCTCTCTCTCTCTCTCTCTCTCTCTCTCTCTCTCTCTCACTCACTCAACAATGGTCCCCTGGTGTTTGAATGAAGGAAATACAACAGGACTGGTATCATTAGCTCTTTGCACAGGTAATTAGTGCAAAATGCTATATTAGCATAAAACACACCCCTTTTGCTATCGCATTTTGATAAATCCACCCCTTAGAGAGGAAAGGAAAAGGAAAAAATGAATGAACTATGAGAGCAGATATTTTTGACAACTTTTTAAAAGCTCATGTCGGAGTAGGGCCTGTCATAGCTAGCAAATAGTTTGTCATAGATGAATTACTGCTGTTAAACCCTTTTGTAAAATAAAAGGGTAATGATCATTTATTTGGGAACTGCCAGTAAGGCAAAACCTTGGCTGTCTTGTACGGCATTCATTATGCTATGCATGAACTGCTCTTCAGATCCTTGAAAGCTGAAAAAAAGGTTTTGGACTTCTCTGGTGCATGGCTATTTACCACTGCTTTGCATTCTTGAAATGAGACACAGACAAAAGAAATATCAGCGCGCGCTGAGCCTCAAGGCCAGCCTTATGTCAAAATGGAAAGCAGAGGAACAAACACAGTTTTGGCCACTTCAAAAAAATCGCTTCCCCATAACAATAATACAGCACCGTACAGATAGGAGGAAGTGATACAGATAAAGGGTTTATATGTCACTCAAAGAACAGTATATATCATTGAAACATAGAAGAAATCTGAGGTGGAATTAGAAAGGTCAGCTTGCTATCCTGTCGCCTAAACTAGCACGTTTAAATAAAGTATGGGAGAGAGCCTCATCCCTGGCTGGCCCAGTGCAGTGGAACAAACTACCAAGTGAGATCAGACTTGAATCAGATGTCCTAAGTTTTAAAAATAAAGATAAAACTTACTTATTCTTGCAAGCATTTGGAGATGGATGAGACACTTAATATGAGCAAAAATAAAAAGGAAAGGAAAAGGTCACTGGAGGCTTATTGGTCACCATTTTTCCTTTTAATTTTAGTTTTTTAGGCATTGATTTAATGAATTTATTTTAAGAATTATTTTAGATTTTAATGCTATGGATATTGTATATGTAGTGTTTTAGGTTTTAACATTTTAGCAAATTGAATTTTTAATGTTATTAATATTGTTTATGTAGAGTTTGATTAATTTAATCTGTAAACTGTTATGATTGTACCAGAATACTGGTATAGAAAAAAATTAAATAAGTAAATAATGAATAAATAAATAAAACAAAATGTTTTTTTTCAATATTTATCACAAATTTTGAATTTTATGAGTATTATAGATTCAACAATTCTTACAAAATATCTTGTCATAAATATATATATACCAATACCAAATATTACGCACCATAATCACACTTCATATTTAAAATTTAAAATTTATATTTAAAATTTAAAATTTAAATTTAAACCCACACATTCAGGTCATACATTTTCAAATTATGTTTAAACCATACTTTCCTGTGTACAACAGCCAACCACCAATTTTTGAAACCTAATCACAATAAGAGATGTCAAAGTTCTTATATTCTTCCTCCATTCTCAAAATAATTCTCAGATGCTTTAATTCAAAAAGAACAATTTTTATATCAAGATGGCATCCTTCCAACTTCAGTCTGTCAACATGGATTTCCCGAACCTATTCACTTTTTTTCATTATAAGCTTCCAGACTTTCATCCACCTTCCAATATTGTCCCAACAAGGGCCCACGTTTTGTCTCATAAGCGAGGCTGCTTCAGGGGTGCTAAAGAACAAATATATAAAAATATAACCTAACCATCTGTGGGCAAACTTTCTGAATTCAGCTAACTCCTTTAGAAAGAAAGATCATCTAGATAAGGGAGAAATCATTACACTGTCCAAGATGCCATTTATTTATTTATTTAAAGGTTTTTATATACCTACATACACGCTGGGGTACATTCAGGTGCGAACAAAAGTACGCTGGATTTTATAAGATACACGCGTAGCTGCGCTTATCTTATAAAATCTGGGGTCGGTGCGCGCAAGGGGGTGCACATTTGTGCAACTTGCGTGCTGAGCCCTGCGCGCGCTGCCTGTTCCCTCCGAGGCCGCTCCGAAATCGGAGCGGCCTCGGAGGGAACTTTCCTTCCACCCCCCCCCCCCGCACCTTCCCCTCCCTTCCCCTATCTAACCCACCCTCCCGGCCCTATCTAGACCCCCCCTACCTTTATCAGAAAAGTTACTACTGCCTCTGGGCAGTAGTAACTTACGCGCGCCGGCGCAGCAGGCCCCGACACAGGCCGCTGTGTCGGGGCACTCGGCCACATCCCTGGACCGTCCACACGCCCATGAACATGCCCCCGATACGAAACCACGCCCCCTGGCCATGCCCCGACCACCCCTTTTTGCAAGCCCCGGGACTTACACGCGTCCCGGGGCTTGCGTGCGCCGCCGAGCCTATGCAAAATAGGCTCGCGCGCAGGGTTTTTTAAAAAGGGTTACGCACGTACCTTATGCACGTAACCCTTTTAAAATCCGGCCCATTGAGTATCACATCGGTTTACATAAAACATGAACTTGGCTTAATAACGCTTTACAGGGAACAATTCATATATACGAGTAACTTGAAAAATTATAAATGTGTATACAGGAACTTAGCTTAAAACGAATAACATGAACTTAGTTTACAGAATTGAACAGAAGATTCTTTATCAGAGCGACTTAATAGGGGTAAGGTTTCAGCATATCACAACATTACACTATTCACTTTAATATACTTCTGATGTTCAAGGTGACGTCGTCGCCATCACATTGACAAATAACTGTGTTGATTCACAACAGGCTGCTCCAAACCTAGTTTTAACCCTTTACACTTAAAAAAAAGTGTTTTTTTTTGTTTTGCAGAGGTTTGTTTTGAGAATTTTTTTGCTCCCTTTTTTGTTGTTGGTAAATTTCTCTCTAATTCAAGTGTTCCATGCGTGCAGTTTACTTGTTGCACAGTGATGAAGACCACTTCTTTATCAGTAGTCTAAAGAATTTTATCAGCACCTACTGTCTGTATTCTTCAGTAAGTGTCCCTGAGAAAATATTAGCGTAGGTGGATGTTTCTTTTCGCTAGAGAAACAATATGCTGCCAGGTCAATAGGTGCAAAATAATACTTTTGAGAAGGATGCGTGGCCTATGGAGACCTTTAAGACAATGTTCAAACCTTACAAGTCTGATCTTATTATAAATACAGGCCTGGTGTTCCCATTGCAGGGGCACTTCTCTATAAATTCTTACCTTTAGAAAGCTTTCAAAAGGGAGATTGGAAGGCAAAAAAGGAGTTAGGTCAAACACGTATTGCAAAATGCTATGAAAGGGAAACTTTTGTGAGGGAGAAAAGATGAAAGAAATCAATATATTTTATAGCCAAAGAAGAGGGAGTCTCCTTCTAAAAGAAGCAGCCATCTTTAAATCAAAAGTGGATAAAAGTGACTTGTCTTCTCAACTCATTTCAAGACCAGTGGGTTGAATTATATGACTCATGGAATAGGAGCGGGTAAATTATAGAACAAGTAACTGGAAACAATTCTGTCCATCCTTCATGATGAGTAGGGAGCTGCACTCTTTTGCCAGATAATTAATTGGATGCCACTCTATTGTTCTCTCTTCATGCCAGAACTGAAAGGTGAGGCTACAGCATTGGATTTCTTGCTCTGGGCATTGTAAGAGGTAAAATTGTTTGCTACACTATAATAAATAATGACTGGGGAGAGCCTCGTTTCCTGCCATTCTGTGACTGTGGTGATGACTTTAAGATCTATCTCCCGGCACAGAGTCTGAACTTGCAGAGGAATCACGAGAAATTGTATAAATATTTATTTGTTTACTGCCATCCTGTTGTCTGCTGCTCTCTCATCTGTCGCTCTTCTCCTCCTTCCTTCCAGCAGTGGGAGGAGAGTGGCAATTCTAAAATGTTCCAACTCTCCTCCACTGCACAATTTCATTAGAGGGAGGAACAAAGGGATCGCTTTATCCATGGAGGAGGGAGAACAGGGGAAGGGGGGGGAGGTGTTTGTGGGGGATAAAGTGAGATAAACAGAAATCAGAAGGAAGGGGAAGTAGAGCAGAGATGTTAGCAGGAAGAGAGAGAGGGATGGGGAAGGAAAGGGAGAGATGCGGAAGACGGGAAAGGAGGGTCAAAGATCTAGGGAGAGAGATGGAAGGGATGTGGAAGGACAGCCAAAGAAAGAAGGAACAAGATAGCAGGAAAGAGATGGAGTGAATGTGGAAAGAGAGAATGGAGAAGATAGGGAAGAAAGCAATGAGGGATGTGGAAGGAACGATAAATGGGATGGGGAATGAAAAAAAGAAGGGGATCAAGGAGAAGACTAGATGAGGGGGAGAAATGAGGGGAGAGCAGATTGAAGAGAGAGAAGAGAGAGAAAAGAAAAAGGAATGAAAATAAAAAATTAAAGAGGAAGCTAACTGCAATGAAGAACAGAAAGAAATAAAAGAGAAGAATGTAAATCATAACAGTCTGGAAAATCTTACTTTTAAAACACAAAGCATTTAAATGACAAACTTCCTCTGGCACAGTGTTAACATGTGCACTTGGATTTACATGCGAAAGTGTGTGCAGAAATCTGAATTTCTCCCTAAGAACACCATTTCCATGCACAAAAGTACACAAAACATTGAATTACACATGTACTTTCTGTATGCAAAAACTGGAAACCATTTATGTACATAAAGCCATCTTTTATGTGCATAAATACATTTGAAAATTTGACCCACATTGCCATAGGCAAATTTAGACTTAAAAAATGTTGCATTGGAGGTGAACCCTTGGGCCAAGGTGGGGTTTGTGCAACCCCTAGATAAGGACCTATGGGTCCCCACCGACAGCAGGTGGAGTGGGCTGAAGGTAGAGGCAACTGGAGCTTCACCTATACCAGCCCTCATTCCCCGCGGGTTAAACCTTTGGGTGCTGGGGCCGGCAGGACTTAGGTGGGCCTCAAGGTTAGTTTGCGTGAGAAGTTGGTTCAGCCCAGAGACAGCAGTCAATAGATGGCGTAGTCCTACCCTGGACTGGGTACATAAGAACATGTCATACTGGGTCAGACCAAGGGTCCATCAAGCCCAGCATCCTGTTTCCAACAGTGGCCAATCCAGGCCATAAGAACCTGGCAAGTACCCAAAAAACTAAGTCTATTCCATGTAACCATTGCTAATGGCAGTGGCTATTCTCTAAGTGAACTTAATAGCAGGTAATGGACTTCTCCTCCAAGAACTTATCCAATCCTTTTTTAAACACAGCTTATAGAAACATAGAAACATAGAAATGACGGCAGAAGAAGATCAAACGGCCCATCCAGTCTGCCCAGCAAGCTTCACATTTTTTTCTCATACTTATCTGTTTCTCTTAGCTCTTTGGTTCTATTTCCCTTCCACCCCCACCATTAATGTAGAGAGCAGTGATGGAGCTGCAACCAAGTAAAATATCAAGCTTGATTAGTTAGGGGTAGTAGGGGTAGTAACCGCCGCAATAAGCAAGCTACACCCATGTTTATTTGTTTTACCCAGACTGTGTTATTCAGCCCTTATTGGTTGTTTTTCTTCTCCCCTGCCGTTGAAGCAGGGAGCTATGCTGGATATGCGTGTAGTATCAGTTTTTCTTCTCCCCTGCCGTTGAAGCAGAGAGCTATGCTGGATATGCTTGTAGTATCAGTTTTTCTTCTCCCCTGCCGTTGAAGCAGAGAGCTATGCTGGATATGCGTGAAGTATCAGTTTTTCTTCTCCCCTGCGGTTGAAGCAGGATATGCATTGAAAGTGAAGTATCAGGCTTATTTGGTTTGGGGTAGTAACCGCCGTAACAAGCCAGCTACTCCCCGCTTTGTGAGTGCGAATCCTTTTTTCTTCTCCCCTGCCGTTGAAGCAGAGAGCTATGCTGGATATGCGTGAAGTATCAGTTTTTCTTCTCCCCTGCCGTTGAAGCAGAGAGCTATGCGTGAAGTATCAGTTTTTCTTCTCCCCTGCCGTTGAAGCAGAGAGCTATGCTGGATATGTATTGAAAGTGAAGTATCAGGCTTATTTGGTTTGGGGTAGTAACCGCCGTAACAAGCCAGCTACTCCCCACTTTGTGAGTGCGAATCCTTTTTTCCACATTTCCTCTTGCTGTTGTAGCTTAGAGTGATGTTGGAGTCACAGTAACCATGTGTATGTTTATTGAATAAGGGTATTATCTCCAGGCAGTAGCCGTCATTCTGGCGAGCCACCCACTCTTTATTGACGGCCTCTTGATTTTATGGATCCACAGTGTTTATCCCACGCCCCTTTGAAGTCCTTCACAGTTCTGGTCTTCACCACTTCCTTCGGAAGGGCATTCCAGGCATCCACCACCCTCTCCGTGAAGAAATACTTCCTGACATTGGTTCTGAATCTTCCTCCCTGGAGCTTCAAATCGTGACCCCTGGTTCTGCTGATTTTTTTCCTATGGAAAAGGTTTGTCGTTGTCATTGGATCATTAAAACCTTTCAAGTATCTGAAAGTCTGTATCATATCACCTCTGCTCCTCCTTTCCTCCAGGGTGTACATATTTAGATTCTTCAATCTCTCCTCATAAGTCATTTGATGAAGACCTTCCACCTTTTTGGTCACCCTTCTCTGGACCGCCTCCATCTTGTCTCTGTCTCTTCGGAGATACGGTCTCCAGAACTGAACACAATACTCCAGGTGAGGTCTCACCAAGGACCTGTACAAGGGGATAATCACTTCCCTTTTCTTACTCGATATTCCTCTCTCTATGCAGCCCAGCATTCTTCTGGCTTTAGCTATCGCCTTGTCACATTGTTTCGCCGACTTCAGATCATTAGACACCATCACCCCAAGGTCTCTCTCCTGCTCCGTGCACATCAGCCTTTCTCCCCCCATCGAATACAGTTCATTCGGATTTCCACTCCCCATATGCATGACTTTGCACTTCTTGGCATTGAATGTCAGCTGCCATGTCTTCGACCACTCTTCCATCTTCCTTAAATCCCGTCTCATTCTCTCCACTCCTTCCGGCGTGTCCACTCTGTTGCAGATCTTAGTGTCATCCGCAAAAAGACATACCTTACCTTCTATCCCTTCCGCAATGTCGCTCACAAAGATATTGAAAAGGACCGGTCCCAACACCGATCCCTGCGGTACACCGCTTAAAACCGCTCTCTCTTCAGAGAGAGTTCCATTTACCATCACACATTGTCTTCTGTCCGTCAACCAGTTTGCAATCCAGGCCACCACCTCAGCACTCACTCCTAAGCTTCTCATTTTATTCACCAGTCTCCTGTGCGGGACAGTGTCAAAAGCTTTGCTGAAATCCAAGTAGATGACATCGAGTGCTCTTCCTCGATCCAATTCCTTGGTTACCCAGTCAAAAAAGTCAATCAGATTTGTCTGACAGGATCTTCCAATGGTGAATCCATGCTGCCTCTGGTCCAGCAATTCTCCCGACTGTAGATAGTTCACTATTCTCTCTTTCAACAGTGACTCCATTACTTTTCCCACCACCGAAGTGAGGCTAACCGGTCTGTAGTTACCAGCCTCTTCTCTGTTCCCACTCTTGTGAAGCGGGACCACCACCGCTCTCCTCCAATCATTCGGCACCACTCCCGTTTCTAGGGATCTATTGAATAGGTCACACAGCGGACCTGCCAGCACATCTCTGAGCTCCCTCAGTATTCTGGGATGAACTTCATCAGGCCCCATGGCTTTGTCCACTTTCAGTTTCACCAGCTCTTCCCATACATTTTCTACTGTAAATGGAGTTACATCTACTCCATTCCCCTCCAGTTTCTTGTTAGCTAGTGTCGGTCCTTCTCCAGGGTCCTCTTTAGTGAACACAGAACTGAAGTATTCATTTAATATTTCTGCCATTTCTTCGTCTCTCTCCACGCATTGATCCTTTCCACCTTTCAATTTCACTATACCATTTTGAACTTTTCTCTTTTCACTGATATATCTGAAAAATGTTTTGTTACCACTCTTTACCTCTTTGGCAATCCTCTCTTCCGCTTGACTTTTTGCCATCTTGATTAATTTCTTCGTCTCCCTCAGTTCTACCAGATATTCTTCTTTGTGTTCCTCCTTTTGGGATCTTTTATATTTCTTGAATGCTGTTCTTTTAGCCTTTATTTTGTCAGCCACCTCCTTTGAGAACCAGATAGGTTTCATTTTTCTTTTGCTTTTCTTTACTTTTCTAACATATAGATTAGTTGCCTTGGTGATTGCTCCTTTTAGATTGGTCCACTGTTGATCCACATCTCTCTCGTTTTCCCAGCCTTTTAGTTCTTCCTCCAGGTACTTCCCCATTTCATCAAAGTCTGTGTTTTTGAACATCAAAACTTGGGTTTTTGTGCTTCTTTTTTGTGTCCTTTTTGTGATATTAAACCATACCGTTTGATGATCACTGGTGCTGAGGTGGGCACCCACCTGGACGTCTGAGACATTATCTCCATTAGTGAGCACTAAGTCGAGTATAGCTCCTTCTCTCGTGGGTTCCATTACCATTTGTTTGAATAAAGCTACTTGCAGGGCATCTACTATTTCTCTACTATTTTTAGATTCTGCAGATGGGATTCTCCAGTCTACATCTGGCATATTAAAGTCTCCAACGATCACCACTTCTCCTTTCTTTGCTATCCTGTGGATGTCTTCAATCAGATCTCTGTCCAGCTCTTCCTTTTGGTTTGGAGGCCTGTAAACCACTCCAATAAAAATGGATGCCCCATCTTTTTTTAAGTCTGCCCATAGTGCTTCTTCTTTGCCCCATCTTCCTTGCAGCTCAGATGCTTGGATATTGTTTCTGACATATAGAGCCACTCCTCCCCCTTTCCTATCCTCTCTGTCCTTCCTTAACAAGTTATAGCCTGGTATTGCCGTATCCCAGTCATGATATTCCGTAAACCATGTTTCCGTGACAGCAACAATGTCCAAGTCCGCCTCCACCATTAGGGCTTGCAGCTCTGGGATTTTATTACCCAAACTACGAGCATTTGTGCTCATAGCTTTCCAGCTTTCTTTGCTCAGGTTACTGCTGTTCCTGGACTCCTTTTGTGACCTATTTAGTTGAGGTTTGTTATCCACTTTTCTCTTTGCATTTGTGCAAGGGAAGATATTAATGCCTCTGATGACAGAATCATCCATCACTGTGAGCTTTTTCGTTTGGTTTCTGATTTGGAATTTCTGTATGCATTGGGTTTTTTCTCTCTTTTCCGATAACATTTCAATCTTTTTCTCAAGGACTTCTTCAGAATTTAATACAGAGAAGGCATTTTGTACTTGTTGCACTTGATACAGTGTGTGTCTACGGAACACAGGTCTTATTCTACCAGAGCCCACTGAAATACTTTTAAAGTTCCTTAATGGCCTGTGTGAGTGGTGGGATAGAGTTGTGGGTTGCACAGCTTTCAATAATGGGTGTCTGTGGGTTACAGGTCTTATCCTACCTGAGCCCACGGTAAATCTCTTTTTTCTTGAGTTTTGGTTATTCAGTGGTAAGTGGAAATTATTTCCTGAATAATGTACCGTGGCTGAGACTCTCTTTATTGAAGCTAATTCAGCTTTAAAGTCATCCAGCTCCTTTTCCAAGGTAGAGAGTTTTGAACAAAAGGGGCAAGCCTTAAGTTTCCATATGATTACCCTCAATATAACTATACTATACTAACTATACTAACTATACTAACTATACTAACTGCACTAACCACATCCTCTGGCAACAAATTCCAGAGTTTAATTGTGCGCTGATTAAACAAGGGAAGGGACCCTATCGGGACCGGGGGGGGGGGGGAGGGAAGGGGTCCCCTCACCCTCACGCTTTGATCCTTAGCGGGGGGTGAGGGGAGGGAAGGGAAAAGAAAAGGGGAAAGGGACACCCAAAAAGTGCTCGAAAAGAAAAACAAAACTATAACATAAAAAAACTCAAATCAAAGGGATTAACTCAAAAAGGGGAGGGAGGGGAGGGGAGCAGAGCACCCTGTCCACTGCCCACTGGCGGGTAAACTCCTCCACCTGCCCGGTGGACAACGCACAGAAGTGCTCCGCTTTCAGCCGGGCGCGCACCGAACAGAAGAGGACCTCGCACCCCAGGGACCGGCCCTCGGCCAACATCTCCTGCCACGACCGCCAGACTGAGGACCTGGCGATGGACAGGAGATAGTTGACCAAGATGTCCTTCCGGTGCAGAGGCCCCCTCCTAAGTGCGCGCCCATAAATAAGGTGGTGCGGGGTGAAATTTAACCAAAAACCCAAAAACAAACCTTTCAAAAAGGACAGGAAGGGGGTGAGCCTGGGGCACTGAAGCCCCAGGTGGAAGAGGTCCTCCTCCTGCCCGCAGCCGAACGGACAGGAGGGATCCTCCCGGAAAACCCGTGCCTTGAACCGGCCGGTGGCCACGGCCCCAGGCACCAACCTCCAGGAGCAGTCCCCTTCATAGCTGGGGATCAGCTCTGAATAGAACGATCTCCAGCAGGGCCCGTTCCCGTCCCCGCTCCTCAGCGGCAACACCTCCCACCAGGGAGTGTCGGCCTCGGGGCGAGGGCGAGGCGATGCACGGTATGCAGCACCAGCCGGCCCAGGACTCTCCAGGACACGGTCTGGAAGTCCGCTACAGGCAGTTCCCACAGCCTACTAAGGCTGTGGGCGCAAGGAGGAGCGTCATCTCTTTGAGGGGTCCCACCCTCCTCGGCAAACCTGGGCCCTATAATCAGCACCAGGGGGCCGGGGGGTGCGGTCGGCGGGGAGCTTGCGAGGTAATCAACCCCCTAGCTACAGCTTTGGAGCATTCACACACAAGTGGGAGCGAACATTCCTGAGTAGCATTCAACTGAAAATAGGCATGAAGTTCTTGCTCCAATCTCATCAAAAAAGCCTTATCAGTTAATAAAGTCTCATTTAGTCTCCAAAATGAGATGTGGTTAGTTTAAGTGCCAAGCTCACTGGTGCATGATCCGTCCAGGTGATTGGATCGATTCCTACCTCCATCACTCTATTTTGTATTTGAGAATCCACTAAAAAAAATCTATTCTAGAATAGGAGTGGTGGGCAGTGGAAAAGTATGTGTAAGAATGTGTATTAGGAAATCTATTCCGCCACACATCGTTCAGGTCCCATCTTGCCATTAAAGATATCAGAGAAGACCTTGCCGCTCAAGACACAAACGAGGTCTGGGCAGAGTTGTCAACGATTGGGTCAATTGTGATATTAAAATCCCCTCCCAGTATCAGGGGTCCCTTGGCATGTTTCAACAATAAGTCATCAATAGCATTATAGAAGGGACCCTGTCCCGAGTTTGGGGCATAAACAGTGATGAAAGTCAAAATGTCATCGCCTGTGTGGATCTTCAGTAAAACATACCTCCCTTGTGGGTCAGAAATAAATGCAAGAACTTCATGAGTGAGATCTTTGGCTATCAAAATGCCCACTCCAGCAAATTTAGAGTCTTTAGTACTTGCCACCAGAAATTTATGGGAAAATTGCTTATATGATAAGAGATGTTCATAACACTTTTGTATACGGGTTTCCTGAATTAGCCCTACAGAGGCTCTGTTGGCAACCAACTCTCGTTCTAGCAGGGAGCATTTGTGAGGATGATTAAGACCCTTCACATTAAGGGAGATAACCCGTAGCATCCCAGCCATGTAGTAAATGTGGAGAAATCCCTAACCACTAAGACATACTGCTGCATAAACCTGCTTATATAAGAGACATTCCCTCTAGCCCCCCACCATCCTCCCTCCTCCCCCCGTCTATCCACCTAATAGGATGGCTTGCACTATTATCGGGAGTGCCCCCAATGCAGTGGGGGATAGTCACCATCGGTGCCCCCCCCCCCCAGATCAGTAATAACATATAAAACACAATCAACCTGTAACCAGCGAATACAATCAAAACCAGTTGAAAACAAATATAACCTATGACCACCATTTGGAAAGATGTAAAAAATAAGGCAGTCAAGAGTTAGATCCATGGCCCTATAAAAGAGCAGGGCATCTAGAGTAGGCAGGCTAGGAAATAGCTGTCTCCTCATATTTTCGGTCCAAGAGGGCTGCTCTTGAATCTTCTGAATGCCTTCTAAGTCTCCTGCCACCCTTGTCAACTCTGTGCCAGCTTGGTTGATCCACGATCCTTTGTGATTTCGATGTGGGCCTGGTAGTAGTTATATTGAGACTATAACTGGCCTTTTCTAGAATTTACACCGCCTCGCTCAGCGTCTTGACTCTATGTGACATTCTTTTCACCGCAAACTGTAATCCGAACGGAAAAGTCCATTTATACCTGATGTTTTCATTGCACATAAAAGAGGTCACCTCTCTCATTTCATATCTCCTCCTGAGTGTGGTAGATGCTAAGTGTTGTGTTGTGAACCTGCTTGTGGGCTGTGCCACAAGCAGCTTCTTACCTCTCTTCCTGCTCGCTGCCTTTCTGACGCGGCCTGGAGGCCGCCAATGCTGGAGCCATTTCGCAGCAGTCGAGACCTGCTGCCCCCATGCGGCCCGGATCGCCACGTTTCCAACATCCTACGTGGCCAGGAGGCTGCTCCCACCCCTGTTATCCCTTGCAGCAGGGAGCTGCGAGTCAGCTGGGGTCTTTGCATGGCAGGGAGGCTGTCCCTGCCAGTGCCTGCTTCCATTCTGCTGCTTCTCCCCTGTTTCCTGCCTCTAGGTGCTGGCATGCGCCTCTTCAAAAGATTTAAAGGGCCCGCAGCCAGATAATTCCCGGGCCCCACCTAATGATGTCATCCTGGGCATCTTCCTGCTAGCCTTATAAAAGGGCTTCTCCAGCAGTCCTGCTTTGCCTTGCATCAGAGTTCTTCGTCCCTGGAGGTTCTTGTCTTTGTTCCGTGTTCTTCGTTGGAGTTCCATGTCCTTCGTCTTCGTTGCTTCCTGAGTCTTCGTTGCTTCCTGATGTTCCAGGTCTTCAAATTTCGAGGTTCCTAGTTCAGGCTTCCTGATGTTCCACTTCCTGATGTTCCATTTCCTGATGTTCCAAGGTTCCGTTTCTCCTTCGCTTGTTCTGATCTCTCTTGACCCTCCAGCTCCTCTGATTCTCCTGATGTCACCTTGTTGGGATAAATCCATCTCATCGGTTCCTGTTCTCGTCATTGGAGTTTCGTCTCGGCTGGATTCCCTTCCTGCGCTTGTCCCGCTTTCCGGGTGGTTCATGACCAGCCTCTCCAGGTTGTGTAGGGCGCACAATGGGACAGGGTGGTCCGTGATCAGCCCATTGGGTCCGCCCATGTCGGTGGGCTGTGTAGGGTGCCCTGAGAGACAGTGCTAATGTCTGAACCTTCCAAGCTCCTCGTCTCATCTAGAGTCTTCCAAGCTCCTCTTCTCATCTAGAGTCTTCATTGTCACAAGGCCTCCGTCTGCCCTCATCCTCAGTCCGGCCTGCTGCTTCTTGCCAATACCTAGCGGCAGGTCCGAAAGGGCTGGGAACGGTCAGAGGACTGTTCAGTAACCAACATTGAATTGTTGGGCTTCCAGAAGCATGCAGGTCTGGTAGAGGGTCAGACCTTAGCCTTCACCCATGCTTGGACACACCTTGCCTACCTCAGTGCTGCTCTGGAGTCTTCTGAGGTCGTGCCGAGCCCAAGGGCACACAATCCCCTCAAGATGGGACCGCTCTCCTAGCTTTCCCAGAACATCTTGGAAGATAGTGATATTTTTACCCTCCCACATCCAGTAGTTTTGCTTTTTAGCAGCATCCATAACTAAAGTCTTTTGGGCATAACTATGAACACAAATCACTATGTCTCACAGTCTGGCTTCTGATCTGGGTCCTAAAGCTCTGTGTGCTCTTTCCAGCTTGATGCATGCGGTTTGTTCAGCTGCCTCACTATTAGGTAAGTTTGCTCCCATTAGTATGAAGCTGCATATCTTTTCAGCTACTGCTGGGACTTGGGAGTAAGCAGGGGACTTGGGGACTCTCCTTATGTGCACATTGCACCTCCAGCTACGGTTTTCAAGATCCTCAATCTTGTCTCTCAGCGTGGTAAACTCAGTTTCCAAGTGTCCCTGCTGCTGATTTAATGTATTTAGTGCTGCCGCGTGGCTCTCCGTCCTGACATCAACCCATCCACCCTCTGCCCAAGCGCTGCAAAATCCTCTTGCAAGTCTGAAATAGAGGCTAAAAGTTATTTTTTGTGGTTCTTAAGGTCCGCCTGAAATTCCACGAACCACCCTCGTATCTCATTTCTTAACTGCGTGACCAAGCGTGGGGGCCTCGGTTTCGGCATCTGCAGCGTTACCTGTTGTGTCCTCAAAATTTACCATGGTGCCTTCCACAACGGCCTGCTCGGGCCTATCGGCAGAAAATTTAGTCAGTTCCGGCGGTCATTTAGAGAAAGAGAACTGCTTCAGATCGGCAGTTTTTCTCTTTGCTGCCATGGTATCCGTTCCAGGTGCTGGTGATCTCTTGTTACAGGTATTCGCTGGTTTCCAAGCCGGAGTTTAGAAGCATAAATTATATCTGGGAGGGAGAGCGCAAGTTCATGTGACCATTTCCGTTGCCGGCGGAGCAGCGCCCCCTCAAGGAGAAGTGTTTTATGTCAGAAGCAATATTCAAGCTTCCGAAATGTAGGGAAAGTGGGGCAAAGAGAGGAAGCTAGTACATCCATTCTGACTAGAGTGGTTTACAGATCTTCCAATCAAACAGAAGAACTAGACAGTGATCCAAAAGGTGGGAAAGAGGTAACTGTCATCGACAGATGACAAACTGAACAATTGGGATAGGCACATGTATGAGTTTTTAGATTTTTGTAGGAGTGATTGTTTTAGGGTATGATTGATATCTTTTGTTTGTATATAGGCAAATTTACGCAGCCATGTCACAGATTTGTGATAGAATTTAGAAAACTGTACCAAGGAATCTTCTAACCTTTGCTACAGTAAGAGACTGAGTAGGCAATGGGTTGAAACACTGCCTGTTTTCTCTGTTAGTTGTAGTTCAAGCATAGCAACTTATTTTCCCTTATGTACTACTATCACCTCTTTTACTCTTCCCCTTGGTCCAGTGAGAATAAATGCTAAAGAAATGCGACAGTAATGCGAGACTTACTTATAGTAATGTAATAAAATATTAAAGCATACTAAACGCTGAGTTGATTTTCAACATTAAATAAATAACATAAATAACATTCAATTTTAGGTCACGTGTTGCATGAATAGGATGCTCTACATGATCAGAAATTTTGCATCAATTAATCTGATGGTCTGATTTATGGTTTCTGGAATTTCTGGCATTCTAATATTCTGGAAGTTCTCCAGCTTAATCCAAAAAAAGATGTAAAGTTGGTAAATGATTGGGTGTTTCAGTCAGGAGATAGAATCTATTCTTTGATTCATCCACAACGTTTTTAGCTTTATGAGGCTGAATAATGTAATCCATCCCAAAAAGTAACTGTTTTAAATTCGTATATTTGTGAGAATTGCGTACACTGCATGAGACATTTTTCTTGATTTTATTCTGATTTCTACATAAATGAGATATTACCTTGGTTCTTGTACAATACTTTTGCTATTTCCTTATGAATATACAATGTATTTTGCACAGTAAATTAAAGATTTCTTTTTTCCATGTACTTATCCTTATTTCATCATTGATTCCCATGGAGCTGAGACAAAGGTTTTTCAGCATATCTGAATGAGGCAGAGTGGTGAATGAAGCATGGGCAAGTGGGGTATTTTTGTCTTTAATTTCAGCTGATGTCACAGTCATCTCATGCTCTGAGCACTTCCTCCATGCAGTTCTAAATGTTGGAGACCTCAGGAGTGAAAAGGAATAATGAGGCTCACAGTGTGATGAAGCTGACATTGTATTAAGCAATGTAGCACGTGGGGGAAGGTGAAGGACAGACTAAAGAGTCGTGCATAGGGATTTATTCAGTTTTCCTGAGATATGTAAGTCTTCAAGATACATATTTTAAACATTGGATTGAATTTAATTTACAAATTTACATTTTCTGACACTGGCCTAAACAAAGTAGATCATATAATATTTCCAAAAGTTAGTAAGTGCAGACATAAAGCAACCTAATGCTATCCAAGTCCAGTTTAATAATGGAAACTCTCTTCTCAGAATTCCAGCCCAGTGAGAAATCAGGGCTCCATCTCCTAAATGTAAAAGGCAGGCTTTCAGAGATTTACGGAATTTCATGTACTCTTCTAGTTCCTTCATCTTCAAAGGGAGGCAATTCCAAAGTCAGGGGGGCTACCCTTGAAAAATGTCTCATGTTTTTATAATATACTTCTGTCTGAGATGGATTGAGAGGTCCTGCAGGCTGATACCAGTCTACCTTGCTGGGGAAATAATCAGGCCCCATTTATACAATTCTCTAAACATCATGGCCACTATCTTAAACTGAACCTAGAAGAATACCATAGGCAGCTTATGTAGAGCAACCAACATAGGGGCTTTCTTCCATCTATTGCCTGCAATTTATTTATGTAACAATACATTTCTTTAGAAAGTCCCTGATTTGGTTGAATTGAACCATACTGGCTAATTTCAAAAGGAAAGCATGTGCACCCATAAATGCACAAATTGGTGTACGAGCAAAGACACAATGCAATTTTATATTGTGCGTGAAAGTACGCGAGTATCCTTTTAAATACTCCTCAGGTGCGTCTTGTGCGTGCAGTCTTATGGGTTGGCTCGAGTAAATGTCCCATGCATGTCTCCTCTAGGGCTTTAGAGGTTTTTCTATGTGTATGGAGGTGGATTTTAAAACATCCTCACATGAGGGAAAAAACAGTTCTCCCAATTAATCCACCAGTTTGTCCAGTTGATATTGAGGTCTTCAAGACGCCTCTGGTCCTTCACCCTGTAAGCCTGCCACCTTCATGCTGCGCTGAAAGCTCTAAAACTCGAGATCTCCAGACGTGCTCCCATCAGGAGCAGCAGTAAAGTTTCGCGGATAACATGCTGACATGCGCCGTGGTCAGCTTTTTTAAAATTCGGAGTTACGCGTGTAAGTCTTGGCCCTGCCCCAGAACTCCCTTGCCCGCCCATGTTTTGCACTCTTCTCCTTGGTGCATGCACAGTTGTGTCCGTGCGAACTTTGCGGCTTCTTAAAATTTGCGGTGATTGGGCATGGCCCGCCTACGTGTGTATGTTGACATTTTTGCGTGAACCAAGCTTTTCAAATCTCCTCTTAATGTATAGAAATAAAGATAAGTAAATAAATTGCAGGTAATGCTGTTTTATTGGAGTAACCTCATATATTTGTGATTAATTTTCAAGAATTAATGTTTCCTTAATCAGGTTATTTCAAAATGAACTAAATAGTAAGACAACTAAAAGGATAGTGATGAATCGACATAAGAGGATAAAATGTGAAATGATGATCTGAAGACCCCTTTGTTTTTGTTACTGGCTAAATTTATCTTTAACAGGGTAGAGAAACCTGCTTACCAATGTCGCAGTCCATGTCTGAATCCAAGCCTCGGTATTCAGCTTTGTGCTTTAGGTAGATGAAGCCAGTCTGCGACTCAAGCCAGCGGAGTATAGGTGAAGACACTCCCTTCATCAGGGAGATGTGCTGCTTAGAAATGAAAATGACTCACACAGCCCTGCAGTGTGAGAAGCAGCCACTGTACCAGTAAACTACCCCAGAGCTTCTCCACCTTTTTATATCAGGCCACACTTTCAAGTTTGCTTCATCCTCATGGCACATGAAACCAAATTTTAAAGTATCGTACATTCATTACTCGCTGGTCACTGACTATGAAAATGACAGAAAATGTACTTTTAATTAAAAATCCTAAATTATAATTGCTCAAGTTTAGAAATATAGGGCCAGATTTTAGTAGCATAGGCACGGCGATGCACGTGTGTCCCAAGGCTTGATAAAAGGGGCGGGGAGTAGGCGGGGGCAGGACCGAGGCCTCTGGCACAGCGGCCGTGCCAATTTCGGGGCGGCCTCGGAGAGAACAGGGAAAGCCATCGGGGCTCCCCTAGGGCTCGGTGCACACATATTTAAAAATCAGGCGTAGATTTGTGTGCGCCGGGTTGCGCGCACAAATCTACGCCCCCGCCTAGCTACTAAAATCTGGCCCTATATTTCTAGACTTCACTAATTATAATTTAAGATTTTTAGTTAAAAGTACATTTTCTGGTATTTGTGCTTTTTTGACTGCCGCAGCACACTGCACCGACGATTTCAATGTGTTATCCACTATGACACCTAGATCTCTTTCTTGGGTTGTAGCACCTAATATGGAACCCAACATTGTGTAATTATAGCATGGGTTATTTTTCCCTATATGCATCACCTTGCACTTATCCACATTAAATTTCATCTGCCATTTGGATGCCCAATTTTCCAGTCTCACAAGGTCTTCCTGCAATTTATCACAATCTGCTTATGATTTAACTACTCTGAACAATTTTGTATCATCTGCAAATTTGATTACCTCACTTGTCGTATTTCTTTCCAGATCATTTATAAATATATTGAAAAGTAAGGGTCCCAATACAGATCCCTGAGGCACTCCACTGTCCACTCCCTTCCACTGAGAAAATTGCCCATTTAATCCTACTCTCTGTTTCCTGTCTTTTAGCCAGTTTGTAATCCATGAAAGGACATCGCCACCTATCCCATGACTTTTTACTTTTCCTAGAAGCCTCTCATGAGGAACTTTGTCAAATGCCTTCTGAAAATCCAAATACACTACATCTACCGGAGGGAACATTACGCCCCTGGGTGCCCCCGACAACCTGTGCACCCCTGCCACCATGGCACAGGAAGACTCTTGCTGCAGGACACTAGTGTGCCATGGCACAGTGGTTGAGAAGCTCTGAATTATCCTGTCTTCAGTGCCAGGAAAAATAGTGGAAAGTGTTCTAAACATCAAAATCACAGAACATATAGAAAGACATGGTTTAATGGAACAAAGTCAGCATGGCTTTACCCAGGGCAAGTCTTGCCTCACAAATCTGCTTCACTTTTTTGAAGGAGTTAATAAACATGTGGATAAAGGTGAACCGGTAGATATAGTATACTTGGATTTTCAGAAGGCGTTTGACAAAGTTCCTCATGAGAGGCTTCTGGGAAATGTAAAAAGTCATGGGATAGGTGGTGATGTCCTTTTGTGGATAAAAAACAGGAAACAGAGAGTAGGATTCAATGGTCTATTTTCTCAGTGGAAAAGTGTAAACAGTGGAGTGCCTCAGGGATCTGTACTTGGACCGGTGCTTTTCAATATATTTATAAATGATCTGGAAAGGAATAAGATGAGTGAGGTAATCAAATTTGCAGATGATACAAAATTATTCAGAGTAGTTAAATTGCAAGTGAATTGTGATAAATTGCAGGAGGACCTTGCGAGATTGGAAGATTGGGCATCCAAATGGCAGATGAAATTTAATGTGGACAAGTGGAAGGTGTTGCATATAGGGAAAAATAACCCATGTTGTAGTTACACGATGTTAGGTTCCATATTAGAAGCTACCACCCAGGAAAAAGATCTAGGCATCATAGTGGATAATACTTTAAAATCGTCGGCTCAGTGTGCTGCAGCAGTCAAAAAAGCAAATAGAATGTTAGGAATTATTAGGAAGGGAATGGTTAATATAACGGAAAATGTCATAATGACTCTGTATCGCTCCATGGTGAGATCGCACCTTGAATACTGTGTACAATTCTGGTCGCCACATCTCAAAAAAGATATAGTTGCAATGGAGAAGGTACAGAGAAGGGCAAGCAAAATGATAAAGGGGATGGAACAGCTCCTTTATGAGGAAAGGCTGAAGAGATTCGGGCTGTTCAGCTTGGAGAAGAGACGACTGAGGGGGGATATGATAGAGGTGTTTAAAATCATGAGAGGTCTTCCATGGGTAAATGTGAATTGGTTACTTAGTATTTTGGATAATAGAAGTTACAAGTAGCACATATAAAAATCAGAGACAATTCTTTTTTCACTCAATGCACAATTAAACTCTGGAATTTGTTGCCAGAGGATGTGGTTAGTGCAGTTAGTGTAGCTGGGTTTAAAAAAGGTTTGGATAAGTTCTTGGAGGAGAAGTCCATTAACGGCTATTAATCAAGTTTACTTAGGGAATTGCCACTGCTATTAATTGCATCAGTAGCATGGGATCTTCTTAGTGTTTGGGTACTTGCCAGGTTCTTATGGCCTGGATTGGCCACTGTTGGAAACAGGATACTGGGCTTGATGGACCCTTGGTCTGACGCAGTATGGCATGTTCTTATGTTCCTACTGCAATCATAGGAGCCAGCTTTTCAAAATGATGGGGTTTGCTAAACTCAATACAAACTATCCCTCCCTGGACACAGTGAAATAGTTTTTCTCAGTTTTGGGGATGCTCAAGCTCCTATTGCACCCACAAAGCTGGCAGCTATGACTGTAGAGCTTACTTACTCTTTATCTGGTTACACAAATATAATCCCAAAGTTCATTGGCTCTCATGTGTTTCAGAGTAGCCTGATTCCTACGTAGTTTCAACCTACGTTCTGCAGTTCCTTTCTCTCCATCCATACCTCCCTGTTTTAAGTAATTTTTTCCAATCTTTATGTTTTGTTGTTCGATGTAAACCGATATGATGTCCCCACTAATATCGGCATAGAAAAGTTATAAATAAATAAATAACTAGTTTAAGGAAAGCTGATAATTACCTTTCCGTTTTGTTACTGTTTTGTGCTCTTGAAATAGCTGTTTCTGTTGTGGCCTTTAGCTACCAAAATACGCACTCCTTGGACTGCCCGCTGGTATGTATGAGCGGTGTTAGTTTTACGCACGCTGAGCCACCACATTGCTTTCTAAAGGCTGAATCTGAAAAGCCATTTATTGCATAAAACATGGCTTTAAGCATGTAACTGAAGTTTTATAAAATTACCTGGGATTTGTGTGAATAAATGAATATGCAAAACCTGATTTTATGCATACTATTAACTGCGAAGACAAAAGGTGCTGTGGGTGGTAGTTAGGGAGGCGCTTGGATTTATGTGCATGCTTTCGATTTTAAATTCACACGCAGCCTGTACACATTGCAAAAAAGTAGGTCTAACTTTCTGTGGGCAGTTTCTGTGAATACTTTCACATCATTTTTAAAGCAAAGTTGGCTTGGAAAATAGGTGTCATTCATGCCCTTATCAGCTGCATAAGTTACCCACAAATGTACATGATTACCCTCCCCATATTATTTTGCTTTCAGTCTCCACGTTTTACCACCTTCCCAACCTCTTTCCCCCTCCCCTTTGCGCTGTTACGTCGGATAACGATTGCTTCTGGAAAAAGTGCACGCTGAAGCCTCTCAAACCAGAGTGTGTTCGCTGTTTAAGTAAAGGAGCTTGTTGGTACTTGTGGCAGCCTGCTCGCTGTGAAGAAAAACAAACAAACCCTCTCGCACAGCTTGGTTGAAAGTGTTTTATACTGAGCCAAACAACACATGGTGCCAAGCGTAACCAGGAAAGAGTGGAAGGAAGAAGCAAAGAAAAGCAAAACCGTGAGAGGAGGGAAACAGCAGGAAAATGCAGCATTCAGGCCCTGAAAGAGAAGGGTAACTGCTGGATTAGACAAATCTGAAAACAGCTTTCCAATAATGATAAAAGAAATGAAATGGTTGCTATTTAAAGCCTTAACAATGGTCCAGAAAGCTCTGAGCAGAGAAGCTGCCCTATGTATGTACCAGCTCTTTGCTGAAGATCTATCGGCCTGCAAGAAACGTAAGATCTGATGGTCAATGCCTCCTACTTCACACAGTGAGAATTAGCAGAATCTAGGGACTGACCTGCTAGACCCAGTTTCCCATTATGCAGGAAGGCCTTTAGAAAGCACCTGAAAGCCTAATTTAAAGAAGCTTTTAATGTATCCTTTTGATTCCACCTTTGGGCATTTGTTTCTTTACTCTGCATCAGATGATGATTAGTGACTTTGAGGATAATTACAGCGCCACTTAGCTGGTCGAGGTTCTGAATTATCCGATTAAGTGGCATGCTGTAAATATTTGGACACAGATACTAAGTATATTTCCAGCTTAGTGGTAGAAGGAGAGTGGATGCAACAGGAAGGACTTGGGTTAGCTGGATAAGTTATCCAGTATGGTCGGCCCATACACCTGTCCTAAACTTATCTGGATAAATTATCTGCCTAATTTAGCCCCCATATTATTCAGTGGTGCTGTGTCTTGGAAACAGCAGCCAATCAGCTGGTTTGATTGTCATATTTGAATTCAGCACGTCAGCATCAATTATTAATGGCACATTTTATCGCTGAAGCAGATAGCTTCTAAAGATATGTATATACCAGTGCAATTTGCATCTTAAAATATTACAGTTAAAAGGTCTTTGCAGTCACAGACACTGAAGAGGTAATTTTGTGACAGCACACATTGGTGTAAAGCCTATAGGTACACATGCACCAAAACTGCCACACACCTACTAATGCGTATGCAAACGTGTACACATAATGCCAAATCCTGCATCCCAATCCCACCCACAAGAATTCCCTGGGTGTGTTCTTTTACCCACATATTGGGCAGGCAGTTTTGCAACAGGTCCACAGCTAAAGCACTGCAATTATATCCATACGACAAGGAAGCAACATATACAGGACCTACACAGGAAAATGTAAACAATTCTTCAGATCAGGGAATAGGGAGGAGGGGAGGAGATTTAGATTTGAAAATGTTGCTTTTATATCCTCTCTATAAAAGAATTGCTTCTTGTCATTCAGGGCATGACTGCAGGCGCTGAAGCTTTTTCAGAATGCTTTGCTGCATGGTTTGTCCTTAGGCAGCTCCGGTAGTGCTTTAAATTCTTACACTGTGCAGTAGCACAAAACTCAGAAAGCTTGTTGTCTATCAACTTTCAAATATTCTTTTCATTGAGCCCACCCAAAACAGCTCTGTTCTGGAGGACTGCCAGCTCGCCACTGAAGTGGTTTAAATGTTTAGGTTTAAAATGAACAGGATTTGTGGTTTGCCTGGACGGAGAAGCTCAGAGAGGCTGATTCTGGTTCCTTGTCATTTGTTATGGGGGCAGCTCTTTGAATTCCTCGTCCTTTCTGGCATTGGCACTGGGTTGCTTCAGTTTTTGGGGATTTGGCCGGTTTTATGACCACGCTGTGATAATCTGTAATTATGCATTTATAATATAAGCTTACATTCTACATGAAGGAGATTTTTACTAGCTTTTTTCAAAACATACTAAAAGATATTTTAAACGACATCTGCATGTAAGAATTCATTGTAAACAATCAGAACAATTTAAAAAACCCTACTTCTAGCTTGCCGGTCAGCAGGGACTTTCTAACCACAAACCCTTAAGCTCAATTTCCCAGGCAGCTCTGACTGTCTGATAGTAATCAGCATGTGGGGTGTTGTGTGAAGAAACTTTGTTTTGAGAAATATTTTGGCAACTTTTTGAAAGAGTGTAGAGAAACATATATGGAATTCTTTTGCGGATATTAAAGAAATGACTCTCCAAAATAAGCTTACATTGTGTGAGGTGGAAGGCACCCGTTTCTCATTCTCACTGTTTTATTTTTTCACTTTAAGGCTTGAAATTATAAGGTAATCACTAACATAGTAGCATAGTAATGACGGCAGAAAAGGACCAAATGGTCTATCCAGCCTGCCCAGCAAGCTTCTTATGGTAGCACCTGCCCTGCCATGCAGGTTACCCCTATGTTTCTCTTAAGGGTAACAACTGACGCTCCGTGCAGTTATTCTCAAGTCTTATGATAACCCATAAAAAATGTACTGCTAACAGCATTTTTTACTGGGTGATGAGCCTTCTTGAAAATTCAAACAATGCCAATATGCTTTGTTTATGGACTTGACCTAGGAATCAGCCCCGTACATTTTCATTCACGTCTGCATCTCAGACTGTAAACGTCAGGGCCAGTGTTGGTTGTCACCTGAATCCAATTCCTCTTCCACCCCCTGCTATGTGCGCAAAAATGTTACTTTTGTGCAACTTTTTATAAGCTGAGGTCAAATTTGCGCTCCATGGGCCAGTAAAATGCAAATAATATTGGGATTTCTTGTGCACTCTACATGTTGCCATGAGTGTGGGGTTCACGACCTGTGTGCACTCACACAGCTTACAGGGAACAATAGCCCTGATTATTTATTTATTTATTTATTTTAACTTTTATATACCGACATTCTTGCATCAAATGCAAATCAAACTCGTTTACAATGAAACAGAATAAGCAGGAACTATGATTCCTTAGTCTAATACATTGAACATCTATAACGAAACAAATGTTAATGAGGCGAAAAGCTAAACAATTTTAATAAAGGTTAATTAACAAAGGAAACATAAATAAAAATTTTTTTAAAAGAAGCACAAAGGTTTGCACGAAGGGGTGCACAAAGGGGAGAGCCCTTTTGTCGCGCCCCTTTGGCGCGCAACGCCCGGCGGACTGGCGTCGTTAACCGGCTCGAACGCTGAGCGTGGTGACGTCAGAGGGGGCGGCTCTCATTCTCCCTGAGCTCTCTCAATCTTCTTTGTTTCCTGGCGATTTTTTTCAATTTTTTTGTGTTTTTTTCTGTCAGGGATTGTCCCTCAAGGTGCCCGATGCTAGTGGGCTGCCCCTCAGCTTCACTGCCTGATGGACCGGCGTCGATTATATGCTTGCATTCTTCATGATGGAGATATGTATATAGTTTAAAATACATTTTTACTATGTTTAGATTAACTATGTCTCCTCTTACTCTGGACATAAGAATTGCCATAATTTAATTAAAATTTCAAAACATAAAAACCTGCCAGTTCTAAATTAGTTTACTGGCTGTGCTTCTCTGTACTAAGGAACATTCGAGATGTTTTCATTTGATAATTGACCCTACGACATTTTTTTTGTTATTTTGATAGTAAACAGCACCAGATCACAAGTCATGGGAAATAAGCTACAACAATCTGATAGTAAAAAGCAACATTTGATCAGCTATAGGTCATTAAACAAATGCTCACATCTCTTTGCCCATCAGCCGGGGGCTCTTCACGATGTAGGATGCTGCAACAGATCCAGACACTGTCCACAAATTCCCAGTCCTGGATGAAGCCCAATGGGACCCGTCCCTTATAATCCATTGTAGCCAAGTGTGCATGTGAAAGCAGAGACGCAGGAAACATAAATCTTGTGCACTTGGCTAACTGTAACTTCTAGGGATGTGCAGAAACAAACTGTTTTTTGATGGGTTTCTGCTGGTGGCTGGATCTCCTCTCCTCTCTTCTCCTCTTGTATGGAGGTTTGCTGTATCGTGTGGTAGGTTATTTTCGCTTTGTCCAACCTTCCTTCCTAAAGGCAGGGGCAGTTTACTGTAAGGAGATTCCTCTAGTAAAGCTCGAGGAATTGTCTAGGGTCTAGCAGCTAAGATTTAATGTTAAGAAATGCAGAGTAGTACATTTAGTCTGCAAAAATCCAAAAGAGAGGTATAATCTTGGAGATGAAATTCTTCTAAGCACAAAAGAAGAGTAGAATCTGGAGGAGATTGTATCTGATGATGTTAAGGTGACCAAACAAGTGGATAAAGCAATGGTAAAAGCCAGAAAGATGCTTGGCTGCATAGGGGAGACCGTATTTGGAATACTATGTACAATTCTGCAGCTTCAAAACCAGTTGGAATCAGTCTAGAGGGTGGCTACTAAAATGGTCAGTGGCCTTCATTTTAAAGCATATGAGGATAGACTCAAAGATCTAAACAAGTATATCGTAGAGAAAAGGCAAGATAGGGGAGATATGACAGAGCCATTCAAATGTTTCAAAGGTTTCCATGCACAGGAGGCGAGCCTCTTTCCATGGAAAGAAGGCTCTAGAAAGAAGGATCATGGGATGTGTTATGTGTGCCGCCTGCAGCAGACCCGCGGCACGGCCCTCTCACCTTCTTACATGGACTCTAGCTCCTGGTTCCTCTTCACTGGCGGTGCTGGGCCGCCAGCTCCAACCTCGGGTTGCCTCCTGTGCCTCCGTTTCTGCCATGGTCCCCAGTATAGCCAGCCAAGATGCCCTTTCTTGTTGGGCTTCTCTGTGTGGCCTGTGGAGAGACGCTGCCATAGGTGCCGCACCCCTCCCTAGGCACGCGCACATATCACTAATCCTTTTAAAGGGACTGCGGCGGAAACCTGGCTTCGGCCCCAGATGTTGACGACAGACTCCTCCATGTATTTAAGCTCAGGCCTCCCTCCATAGCGTTGCCTTTGCAACAGGTCTCCTCATACTCTGAGTACTCGTTGCTGATAGAGAATCCTCTCTACTTCGTGTTCCTGATTCCTGTGGTTCCCGGTTCCTGTCTTCCTTGTTCCTGCCCTATGTGTTGAACTGACTCTCTGGATTTCGACTCTGCTATGCCTGACTACTCTTCAGCCTACCTCCAGCCCTGGACCTCTGCTATGCTTGACTATGCCTGCCTTCTTCTTGTCCTGAGCATTGCCTTGATTGACTACGCTACATACTTCTCCCTGTCCAGAATTCTGCATTGCTTGCCACGACCTCCGCTTGCCACCGGCCCTGATCCAAGCCTGTCAGGGACGCCTCCTCTAGCCTACTCCCTGGACGTGGACTTACAAGGCTCCAGCCTTTCTTTGCTTGAGTGCCTCCAGTTATTCTCCATTCCATTGGCGCCTGAGTTCTTGTACCGAACCCAGTCCAGGGTAGGACTATGCCACCTATCGAATGCTGTCTCTGGGCTGAACCACCTTTCTTCTCAAACCAACCTCAAGGCCCACCTAAGTCCTGCCGGCCCTGGCACCCAAAGGCTCAACCCGTGGGGAACGAGGGCTGGTATAGGTGAAGCTCCAGGGGTCTCTACCTTCAGCCCACTCCACCTGCTGATGGTGGGGATCCATAGGTTCCTACCTACGGGTTACATCAATCCCACCTCGGCCCAAGGGTCCACCTCCGACGCAACAGGTTGCAAAGACTTTGGACTCAGTGGAGCCGCGTGCCCTCCAGGCCATCCCAGGCCTGGCCTCCAAGGTACAAGAACAGCAGCAGTTTCTTGAGGCACTGGCCTCCTCCATGGATCATCTTCTCGCCTGGCTTGATGCTCTTACAAGTAATCCGGTTTCTCTTCCGCCTCCTCCTCATCACAGCCACCTCCATCGATGCCTTGAGCCTTGTTGGCACTCCCAGCACCCCCATGCTTCAATGGCGTCTCCAGACTCTACAGAGGGTTTATTAACCAATGTTATATGCAATTTGCTCTGCAGCCTTCCGTCTTCCAGGACGAGTTGACAAAAGTTACTTTCCTCCTATCCTGCATTGAAGAGAAGGCGCTGGCCTGGGCATCTCCCCTGTGGGAACGCTTAGACTCTTTGTTGAAAGAACTGGCTCAGTTTGTGGCTGTATTCAGATGGACCTTTGATGATCCCGGGTGACATGTTGTGGCAAGCACCAGCTTACTACACCTCTGTCAAGGTCGAAGAAGTCTTTTTGATTAAACAATTGACTTTTGGACTTTGGCTTCTGAGCTCGCTTGGCAGGAAGACTGCCTCCGAGCTATTTACCTGGATGGACTCTCCCCGTAGCTGACAGATGAGCTGGCTGCACTGGAGCTCCCTTCCTCTTTGGAGGACCTTATAGACTTGGCAGGTCGAATTGACCATCATCTTCAAGAGCATCACCGGGAGAGTCAGATGCCCCTCGACAGGGGGCTCCGGAATGACAATATCAGTGGGCCGCGGCCCAGGGGCGACCGCGGAAATAACCGGGATCAGGGCCGGAGGATCGGTGACCCCTTGCTGGCCACTGGATGGTACAATGAGACCCCCTCCTGCAGGGGCAGCCGCCCTCTCGGCCCTGGTGCGGGCCCTCTCCCTCTTGCGCCGCTGCCTGGAGGACAGCGGCGCAGTCACGGGGAGAAGGGCCTCGGGGTCAGGCCTGTCAGGTTGCGGCTGGTCCACGATGGGGAGAGCGGCGGCGGCGGCCAGCTGAGGGGGTGCGGCGATGGTGATGGTGGATCCCGCAGTGGCGGTGGAGCTCTGTTGGTCCTAGGTGGGGGGGGCAGGCACAGACGTCGTGGTCCTGCCCTGGGTGAACGCCCTCGAGGGAGCCACAGCTTCGGCCCTAAGAGGGGTGGCAGCACCAGGGGGTGCATCGGTGGTGGTCATCCTGGGGTGTGCATGTCCGGTAGAGGGTCAGACCTAGGACCCCTGTTCTTGCCTCAGCCTTGTCCTGCTCTTGTTACCCATGCTCGCACCAGCTCACCTCCTGCGGTGTGTCTTGGGGCTCCTCCCTGGGTCATGCCGTAGCTCAAGGGCTCACACCACCTGCTTAAGAGATGACCGCACCCCCATGCCTATAACCATAGCCGAAGGCCTCCCAGCCCTCAGACCATAACAACTGCCAGAGGGCGCGCTCGTAACAGAATCCGAAGGCCCCCGTGCCTCGGAGCATACCAATTACAATGAAAGGGCACATAAATAAATTAATCACTATAGGGTATGCAAAACTATGCATACTACATAGATTGAAACCACTATTAACTTCCGAAGACTTCCATACTAGAGATGTGAATCGTGCCCTCGATCGTCTTAACGATCGATTTCGGCTGGGAGGGGGAGGGAATCGTATTGTTGCCGTTTGGGTGTTCGAAATATCGTGAAAATCGTGAAAATCGTGAGCCGGCACACTAAAACCCCCTAAAACCCACCCCGACCCTTTAAATTAAATCCCCCACCCTCCCGAACCCCCCCCAAATGCCTTAAATTACCTGGGGGTCCAGCGGCGGTCCGGAACGGCAGCGGTCCGGAACGGCCTCCTGCAATTGAATTGTGTTGTCTTCAGCCGGCGCCATTTTTCAAAATGGCGGCGCAAAATGGCGGCGGCCATAGACCAACACGATTCGACTGCAGGAGGTCATTCCGGACCCCCGCTGGACTTTTGGCAAGTCTTGTGGGGGTCAGGAGGCCCCCCCAAGCTGGCCAAAAGTCCCTGGGGGTCCAGCGGGGGTCCGGAAAACGATCTCCTGCCGCGAATCGTTTTCCGTACGGAAAATGGCGCCGGCAGGAGATCGACTGCAGGAGGTCGTTCAGCGGCGGTCCGGAACCCCCGCTGAACGACCTCCTGCAGTCGATCTCCTGCCGGTGCCATTTTCCGTACGGAAAACGATTCGCGGCAGGAGATCGTTTTCCGGACCCCCGCTGGACCCCCAGGGACTTTTGGCCAGCTTGGGGGGGCCTCCTGACCCCCACAAGACTTGCCAAAAGTCCAGCGGGGGTCCGGAACGACCTCCTGCAGTCGAATCGTGTTGGTCTATGGCCGCCGCCATTTTGCGCCGCCATTTTGAAAAATGGCGCTGGCTGAAGACAACACAATTCAATTGCAGGAGGCCGTTCCGGACCGCTGCCATTCCGGACCGCCGCTGGACCCCCAGGTAATTTAAGGCATTTGGGGGGCGTTCGGGAGGGTGGGGGATTTAATTTAAAGGGTCGGGGGTGGGTTTTAGGGGGTTTTAGTGTGCCAGTTTTCCTGCCCTCCCCCTTCCCCCAATTTACGATTTTTTGATGATAAATCGGGGGAATTGGTATTGTATCATGGCCCTAAAGATTTTTGACGATTTAAAATATATCGGACGATATTTTAAATTGTCAAAAAACGATTCACATCCCTATTCCATACAGTCCTTCAATCTCTAATTTTCTCAAACATAGACTGCTGTAACTCCCTATTATTCAGACTCCCATCGTCCTATTAAAAATACTACAGTTATTACAAAATGCTGCAGAATGACTCTTAATAGGAACTAGGAAATTTGATCATATCATGCCCTCACTAATTGCACTGCACTGGCTACCGATACATAAGAACATAAGAACATGCCATACTGGGTCAGACCAAGGGTCCATCAAGCCCAGCATCCTGCTTCCAACAGTGGCCAATCCAGGCCACAAGAACCTGGCAATTACCCAAAAACTAAGTCTATTCATTGTTACCATTGCTAGAATCAATTTCAAAGTATTAACTCTAATACTGATAACTCCGCACTGAAAGGTGTGATGCTACATCCATACACACCACAGAGAATATGGTCCCAAAACAAAGGTCTATTAACTGTACCAACAGTCCAGAATACTCACCCAAAGCATATAAGAGATTGCGTGTTTTCCATAGCAGGCTCTAAACTATGAAACTTGCTACTGGAGAGAATACGAATGATCCCAGAATGAAAGAGATTTCAATGAGAACTAAAGACTTGGCTATTTAAAAATGTTTATAGCCTAACAAATCTATCGGAATGCAGAGTCTGTGTTTTACTGTATAAAGACAATATTAAGTAACGAGAGAATGAAAGTATCTCATGAGAACTAACTCTCCTACAATAATGTAAACACATCCCCCACTCTCCTAATGTCCCATATCTCTAGCTATGACATTTAAGTTTATCACTGTAGACTCAAATGACCCTTCTTTGTATGATACGAAAGTATGTGTTACACCAAAGATCATGTTATATCAGAGTAAGTGTTATACCTAAATATGTGTTATACCTAAGTATGTGATGACCTAAGCATGTGTTTTACCAAAGTTATGCTGACCAAAAAATGTGAACTTTACTTTTGTAAACCGTTGTGATCTTCACTTGGAACAATGATATATAAACTAACTAACTAACTAACCAGCTAACTAACCAGCTAACTAAATAAATAAAGCTGTGTACCTCCACCGAAGAGATAATTAAAAAGTAGTTACCAGTGCTTTCAGCACTGGAAAGTAGAGTAGCTCCCAGCTTCCAGACTGTGTCACAGACATAAAAGGAGAATTTTAACATTTATATCATTTATATTCAGCCTTTTAACCACTTGGTATTGATGGATGGAGTATTCATACTTGCCATGTGTACAGATGAAATACTGTACTGTTCAAAATAACCATGTCGGATCATTTCTCAATATTCCCTTTGCAAGTCAAGCAGCCCTTATGAAGTGAATTGCATTTATTTGTATGGATCTGAGAATGAATTAGGTTGTACAGGGCTTTTTCATAGGAGTTGAGTATTATAGTAATAAATATAGCTATGTTAAGTTAAAAATAAGATGAGGAAAACTAATGTTTCCCTGATTGGCCAAAGAAGTAGCCATTCAGGTCAAAATGCAATCAAACAGGTCAGGAGGCAGTTAAGGAAAGCAGTTACAGAGGTCATGAGGAATGGAGAGAAAAGTGTCTGTGAACTTTCCCAGAGCTATTAATTGCTTTGAAATTACTGTCAAGGGAATATGCAATCCTTGGTCATTAGGGATAGATTTGGAAAGTAAGCAAAACAAGGTTAGCATGACACAATTCCTCTCAGCTAGAAATCATAAGCCCTCTTCTTGCCTCTATCTATGGATAGAAGAAGCTTTCACATCATTCTGCAATTTCCATTAACTGAAACATTAGGTTTCCTTCACATCTAAGCTATCATTTGGCCATACGGCACTTTCAAGTTTTGTTATCATGGTTCAGCCATTTAGCAGTAATAACTGTATTTAGATTAATTTAGACAGTAGGGTGCAGTCAGTTTATCTTGTAGCAGGAGCCATAATCCAGTTACCTAGTGGCATGTTAGATTTGTTAAAACAGGCTTTTGTTGTACAATGGGAAAAATAATCCACAAAGCCAAAATTTCTGATTGCATTGATACCCAACTGCTGCACTGGAGGGGATTTCTTAGGAATAGCTACTAGTGCCACTAAGCATTGCTCAGAGATAATTCCCTCCTTGGCAGCCAGCACTGTGTGTTGTGTTCTGAGCATTAGTCTGAGTGGAGCAGCTGCAGATGGTCTGGGACTTGCTTCCCAATCCAGCTGTTAAAGCCCTGTACAGCATAATCCAAAGAGTCCTCCCTATTAGGTATCTGGAGCTTCTATTTTTGTTGTTTTCTTAGCTTGAAGTTCAGTTAGATTTCGGCTCAGCCTCATATACTAGCAGTGCTTAATTATGTGGGGAATTTCATATAGTCCTGGCAGCACACTCTAAGCCCAGGCACTGTAGTGGAACCATATACTTAAACCAATCTATAGGTTTCAGCAGCGTCACCAAGAATTGTCCTTGATTCCTGGAGCAACAAATATTTTGGCTCCCAAAATAGTAACATTTATTTATAAAACATATATTCTGCAATCTCTCAGCACAGCTGTTCAATGCAGATCACATGAGAACAGGATAGAAAACAGATATGACTTATAAAATGTATCATAACAACATTAAAAACAAAAACTAAAAAAACCTGGAAAGCTTCTTGAAACAGCAGAGCGTTAAGACTTTTATAGAATTACCTGATATCCGTTCCAAGGAGCTGGACTGAGGGCAGAAAGTGCTCTTTCCCCAGTGCTGGAAAACTGACAGTAGGAACAATTAACAAGTCTTGGTCCAATGAACCTAATGACCTTCTAGGCTTATAAGGAATTAGTAGCTCCCTTAGATATTTATTTAGGACCAGCAGTTTGACCTTCCTAAGGCATGCTAATGTTTATTCTCTGTAAATAAGTAGCCAATGAAGGCTTGCCAAAAGGGGTGTCTTGTGGGCTCGCTCTAGCCATGGAGTTCTGGATTATTTGTAACACATGCAATGTTTTCAGAGGTAAACCATTATGTTACAATAATCAAGCTTTGAGAGTACCAAACTCTGCACCACTGCCCTGAAATTATTTTTGTCCAAGACATAGCACAATTTCATATAACTCTTAGCTTAAAATAAGCTGATTTCAACCCTTTTTTTTTTTAATTTTTTTATCTGGGACTTAAAGGAGAGCTCTTGGTCCATCACTACACCCCAAATCCTGCACCTCAGCCTGGAGATGTAAAACCCCACCATTAACCTGAATTAAGCAGCTCTTTCCACTGGAATATTATGGCTCGTCCATAGCATCTCCGTTTTGGGGTCTTCAATACCATCTTGTTGGGGGCCCTCCAATCTTCAGACAAATATTTATCTCCTCATTTAAATCTTTAGTTGTAGAATCCATGGGAAAAATTAGCTGAATTAAAATCTTTCATTGGGGGAGCAGCCCTAGTGGTCCACGCAGGGGCCTACAAACCAGCGAAATCAAGGTTCAAGTCCCACCACCACTCCTTCTGACCTTGAGCAAGTTGCTTTACCCTCCATTGCTTCACTGCACCTGACCCCCTCGGGGGTCAGGTACAGTGTGCTGCGGCAGTCAAAAAAGCAAACAGAATGTTGGGAATTACTAGAAAGGGAATGGTGAATAAAACAGAAAATGTCATAATGCCTCTGTATCGCTCCATGGTGAGACCACACCTTGAATACTGTGTACAATTCTGGTCGCCGCATCTCAAAAAAGATATAATTGGGATGGAGAAGGCACAGAGAAGGGCAACCAAAATGATAAAGGGAATGGAACAGCTCCCCTATTAGGAAAGGCTAAAGAGGTTAGGACTTTTCAGCTTGGAGAAGAGACGACTGAGGGGGGATATGATAGAGGTGTTTAAAATCATGAGAGGTCTAGAACGGGTAGATGTGAATCGGTTATTTACTCTTTTGGATAATAGAAAGACTAGGGGGCACTCCATGAAGTTAGCATGGGGCACATTTAAAACTAATCGGAGAAAGTTCTTTTTCACTCAACGCACAATTAAACTCTGGAATTTGTTGCCAGAGGATGTGGTTAGTGCAGTTAGTATAGCTGTGTTTAAAAAAGGATTGGCTAAGTTCTTGGAGGAGAAGTCCATTACCTGCTATTAAGTTCACTTAGAGAATAGCCACTGCCATTAGCAATGGTTACATGGAATAGACTTAGTTTTTGGGTACTTGCCAGGTTCTTATGGCCTGGATTGGCCTCTGTTGGAAACAGGATGCTGGGCTTGATGGACCATTGGTCTGACCCAGTATGGCAAGTTCTTATGTTCTTATGTACCCTCAATACCTGAAAATAAATAAATTGTCCCTCTGTTATCCCCAGGAAGGGAAGGAGCCTGCCAGCTGTCACCACTGTCCAAAGCTTCCCCCGTTACTGCGTCAGTAGCAGCCTCGGTTCTGCAGGCTGGGAGGTCTGAACTGAACTTGAGACCTTCAGCACAGCCAGAGATAAGTCGCCCTGGGCTTGTGAAGAGCTATTCATGGAATTCCCTGGAAAAGCAGAATGTAAACCAATAAATCAGATCAAATTCTCCTGCACATCTCAGGCTGCACGGCAGAGGGTAAGAGGATTTTTGTATTCTGCATGAAACAGAAATACATTGCAGTATAGCATTAAATATGATAAATGCTTTAGGGGATGATTAACCCCCAAGGTTTTTGGACTCCAGGGGGCAGCCGAATATTGGGTTCTCCATAAAAGGGAACAACAACAAACAACAAACCTTTTCCATTGAAAAAAAATCAGTAGAACTAGGGGTCACGATTTGAAACTCCAGTGAGGAAGACACAGAACCAATGTCAGGAAGTATTTCTTCACGGAGAGGGTGGTGGATGCCTGGAATGCCCTTCCGGAGGACGTGGTGAAGACTAAAACTGTGAAGGATTTGAAAGGGGCGTGGGATAAACACTGTGGATCCATAAAGTCTAGAGGATGGGAATGAAGAGAAGAGGCATGGGGGTGGCTTGCGGAAATGGAGGGCACTACCTGCTGATTACTACCCTTAGGGGCAGACTTTCAAAGGCTATGTGCCTAAGATACACGCGTAACCCGAGAAAATCTGCCCCTGTGTGCGCCGAGCCTATTTTGCATAGGCTCGGCGGCGAGTGCAAGCCCCGGGATGCGCATATGTTCCGGGGCTTTAGAAAATGGGTGGATCAGGGGCGGGGCCGGGGGCGTGGCAAGGCCGGGGCATGCTGGCGGTCCGGAGGTGGGGCTGGGGGCGTTCCTAAGACCTCCGGCACAGCGGCCATGCCGGAGGTTTGCGCGCTGGCAGCTGACCAGCGCGCGCAAGTTACGCCTGCCAGAGGCAGGCGTAACTCCATCAAATAAGATAGGGGGGGATTTAGGTAGGGCCAGAGGGTGGGTTAGATAGGGAAAGGAAGGGAAAGGTGGGGGGATCCAAAAAAAAGTTCCCTCCGAGGCCACTCCGATTTCGGAGAATGGGGAAAGCCATCGGGGCTCCCATCGGGTTCAGTGCGCACACCGAGCCCTGATTTTATAACATACGTGCGGCAGAGCGCATTCATGTTATAAAATCAGGTCTGTGTGGGAAAATAAGTGTGGGAGCCTGCTGGGCAGACTGGATGGGCCATTTGGTCTTTTTCTGCCGTCATTTCTATGTTTCTGTGGAATATTCAGATGCTATTTCTTGTGTTTTCTATAGGGGAGTGAGAGGAGCAGTACAACAGCAAGAGAAGAATATGAATATGGTAGAAAAATATGTAATAAGGTATACATTAAATATATAGGAACATTAAATTAAAAATAAATAGAATAAAAGCAAATGTATTTTGCATAAAACCAATATTAAACAGAAATAATAAAATACAAACTTATAAAACCCATAACATATACCAGGCTAAAATACAAAGCCTGGCACGACCCTGATTTAGATAATGCCACTATTAGAGGCTGGACCATAATTCTTATTTACGTTTAGGAAAGAGCAGCAGAAAACAAAGAAACAATGAATGAAGTCCCTATGGTACCGTGTCCATCAGCACAACCCCATAAACAGTAATAATGATCCCCTTTTAGACAAAAATAGTGTGAAAGGTCTATCAACAAGCTAGATACCTGTTTTATATTACATGTGGGTATCCAGAATTATTGCCCAGCCCCTGATGCAGGCATTAGCTGAAACATGGCCATGCCAGGCTTCGTATTTTCATGGGGCATATGTTGTGGGTTTTTAAAGTTTTTGTTTCAGTATGTCTGATTAATATTTGTTTTTATGTACAATGCATTTTATATTTTTGTTTTTACTCTATTTTTTTTATTAAATGTTTCTATATATATATTTTTTTCTCTATATCTTATATTTTCCCACCATATTCCCACATATTCTTTCATCCTCTAGCTGGTTGCCTTTGTTTGTAGCAGTTTCCCTTTGCTTCTCCCTGCTCCTTGTTTCTATAGGGGACCAGCATCCGCACAGCAGCTTTGTAAAGGAATAATCCGGCTCCTGCCTAGGGAAAAAGAGGCAGCGAATGCCTCCTGCGGCTCAGATCAGGCCGGGTTTGAAAAGCTCCGTTATGCACCCAGGTTTGCCCCCAGCCACTGCTATGGCACTGAATAGCGATTCATTTTACTCGCCTGCCTGGATAGATAACTGTTTGCTTCAGCCTTCTTTCTGGCTTCAGTTTGGGTGAGCTGAGCCTTAGTCTTTAGTTTCGGTCTGGTCCCATTGTGAGAAAGATGTCGCAGGAAGACGATGGAAGAGCCTTCAGCTAAAGTCTGATTTGTTCATAGGAAGGGTGATTTTCAAAAGGAATTTCAGGGGGGGGGGTTTACATTTATTTATTTATTTATTTTTAGATTTTTATATACCGGTGTTCCTGTATTAAAATACAGATCACATCGGTTTACACTGAAACATAAAAATTACGCCAAGAGGCGGTACATATAACAAGGTTATAGAACTTGGAAAACATGGAAAACAGGTTCAAAAGATAACATTGAGAAAATTGTATAGTCTCTTTGAGAAACCAAATCATAAAATAAGGCGTTTTACATGTGTTACATGTGTTACATGTGGGAATGGCCTGTCAGAGAGTTGCCTGCCTGACATCCTGTCTGCCCATGAGTTTGCCTGCAGGCAGCAGCAGCGCACACACATTTTACCCTCAGTAAGTAGGGGCAATCCTAGGGATGAGCTGGGTGAGCTGGGGGGGGGGGGGGGGGCGTTACTTATGCACATCTTTTTACATTTTCAAAACTCTGCACCTAAATAACCTTGAACATTTCTGTGCACACAACAGTGGGCATATTTAAGTGGGGTTAAACTGGTGGGATAATTTTAAAAGCGAACTTACATGCATAGAGGTAGATTTTAAAAGGCTTGCATGCGGCAAACCTGGGAGATCCACGTGTAACTCGGATGCATGCAGGCCACGGCAAACCTGGGAGATCCACGTGTAACTCGGATGCACACGGGCCACGGCAAACCTGGGAGATCCACGTGTAACTCGGATGCATGCAGGCCACGGCAAACCTGGGAGATCCACGTGTAACTCGGATGCATGCAGGCCACGGCAAACCTGGGAGATCCACGTGTAACTCGGATGCACGCGGGCCACGCAGATTTTAAAAGACCCGTGGCCATGCGTGTATCTCCCGGCACGCAAATAAAAAAGGTTTGGCGAAAAAGGGGCGGGGCGTGGGCATGGTCTGTGCGGGGCGTGGGCGGGCTGGGACAGCACCCTGAACTCAGTTACGTGCTGCTACACGCTCAAGATGGCATTCGCACGCACATGCACACGTCAGTATAAAATCATGCACACGTGTAGCCGCGGGTAGCTGATTTTACAACATTCACACATAAACGCGTGCATTTTATAAAATCGGCACGCACATGTGCACATGCCAGCAAACGAGCACACGTGTGTCACTTTGAAAGTTACCGCTATGAGTTTTCTGTGAAAATTGGTTTAACTTACAAGTTTCTTTGCGATAACTTTATGAGGGCTGTTACAAAATGATTCCCTTAGGGCCGGATTTTAAAAAGCCTACGCGGGTAGATCCATTGGATTTATGGGCGTAGGTGGGGTTACACGCACCGGGCCTATTTTAGAAAGGCCTGGCGACGCGCATAAAGCCCCAGGACGCCTCTAAGTCCTGGGGCTTTGGGAAAGGGGCGGAGAGGGGACGGGGAGAGGGCAGGGTGGGACAGTCCGGGGGGCTGGGGTGGAGCAAGAGGCCTTCGGCACAGCAGCCATTTGCCACTGTATCAGAGGATCGTGTGCCGGCCGGGTTATGGCGCGCGCAACCTGCACCTGCCCCTAGGCAAGCGCGGCAGGTAAAACAATTATTTTGGGAGGTTCTAGATTAGGGATAGGGGGTGGGCTGCTTAGGGGAAGGGAGGTTAGGGTAGGTGGTTGGGAACGGGGGAAGGCCGCGGGCGTCGGTGCGCGAAAGTTGCGCAATTGTACACCCCCTTGTGCGCGCCGACCTCCGATTTTATAACATGCGAGCACCTGCGCACGCATGTTATAAAATAGGGCGCTGATGTGTGCGCGCCGGTAGCTCCCGCACATGGACGCATGTGGTTAGGTATTAAAATCTACCCCTGAATGTTGAACTTGAATACATAATAGCGTTATTATTCAAGCAATGGACTTACCTGTCCCGAATTCAAATCTTTCCTTGGTGCCAACAGCTGATGGCCTGGTGATCTCCAAAATATATTTTCTTTTCAAATCAAAGAGTAATATTTTAAAATAATTATCTTGGGTGGTAGAAAAAACCACAATGGGCTCTCTTTACAGAGGGAAGGAAAATCAATTCTCCAACAATAGCAGCAATCTCATCATTGTTCCAGATTTTTGTTTAATGTGCAATTCAGACAATAAAAATGTACATTCAACAAAATATCGGGCAGATATGAAATGCCCGGTGCACATAAATCCCAGGAGTTACGCGTGTTACTGGTCCCTGTGCCTGCTGCGCACATTTTCAAAGGGTCTGGCCACGCACATAATCCCGGCCTCGCACATAATCCCGGCCACGCGCATTATGCGCAGATGTGCAGGGGCCCAGAGAAAAGGGCAGTCCAGGGGGGGGGGGCGAGGAGGGGCGGGGCTGGGGGCGGCCAGCACAGTGGCCATTTGCAAGTTGCTTCTTCTCCAACGGAGCAGTAAACAACAAAACAAAAAAAAAAGAAAGGTAGGAGACAGGGTTTAGGCGATGGGGAGGAGAGGAGAGGACAGGAGAGGGGAAGAGGGAGGCAGTATGGGTAGGGGGGTGGGGAAGTTCCCTCCCTGTCCGCTCCTTAATTGGAGTGGACTGGGAGGGAACTGGGAGAGGCCTGATCTCGTCGCCACGCGTACTTTTATAAAATTAGGCCCCCCTGTGCGTTCTGCCTGCCGATGCACGCGTGGATTACAAAATCCGGCGCGCTTGTGCGTGCGGCCCACAGATTTTATAACATGCGCGCGCCGGCGCCTCCATGTGTGCGCACCTTTTAAAATCTACTCCGATGTGTGCAAATAAGTCTGATAAATTATTTGCATATTTGTTTTGCTCCATTTTGAAAGCATAACCCAATATCATTCATTTAAATATTATTGAGATGTTTTTAATAGGGAGGTCTAAGGGAGAACTTGTCAATATGTCCCACCTATGGGAGAGGGCAGATAACTCAATAACTGTGTGATCTAGAATGAGCATGTGTAACGTTCACATATATGAAGATTCTCCCAGGGATGGAGATGTTGAGCAGAAAATAAAAATAACATAAAATAAAATAAACACGCAATATTACTATTGCAAGCAATGCAAATATAACCTTTGGGCAGGTAAACCTGGATGATGTCCCAGGACCCACACCTCAAACACAGTCTCTTACAGTTACACCTTTGCATGTTGTTAATTCATCTGAGTGCCCGTTATTCCCTGACCAGGAGAAGGAATAATCCTCTAGGCCCTGTGCATTGCTTCAAGTCAAACACTAAATTAAACTGCATTGTAAACAGAACTGATAAGCCATCAAAGCATCAGTAATCATGCTGGAAACATTAGGTGTTTTCCAACAAAACTTATACTGATAAATTTAGTATTTAATAGAAACAAGTTCTTTACAGCTATTGTTATTTCAAAATATGATGTTACACATTTTGTTCTTGAATAAGTTGGTGACCATTCCTCCTTCAATCAATTTGTATTGATGAATAACTTCCAAGTTGAATTAGTCAGTGACATTTATCTTCCTTTCCAATCAATTTGGGCAATTAGAAAGCTCCCTCCCTATTGATAGGGAATGGATTTTGTAGTCCATGGGATCATATTCCACAAATTCTAACGTCTCCTATCTCTTCTGTTGTTCTTCTCTTTTCTCCTGCTGGGTATCTGGTTTACTCCTTTTCTCCTGTGGATCCACAAACTTTCCGTCTCTCGCCTTTACTCCTTCCTACAGAAGCGGATGAAAACCCATGCCCCCTCCAGAACTAGATGTAGTCCACTGATGAGAAACACCACTTCTGTGAATGGCACACATTGAGCCCCTAGAGGAGTGTTCAGGCAAGACTTAAAAAGGGAAACCAAAAAGAAGGAAATAAAGAGTAGAACAAGATCCTTTTCAAAACAAAAAGTCTCCAATAGGTCATCTTAAGGTTAATACTTTCCTTTTACCAAGCCTCAGCCCTAGAGGCCCATGAGTCCTTCCTTGAGTAAAATAAACAAACCGGGAACAGCATAATGACTTGCTGCCCCTTCAAGGGATAACTAAAAACTCCACATAGGAGCATGGTGACTTGGTTTTATATACACCACTTTCAATCTCCCACACCACCTCCTATTTCCTAACACGTGGGCCGATACAGTAACGTGCAGAGTGAGAGCAAGATGCTCAAGATATAAATTACTGGGTGTGGCTGCAATGCTGAGCTGAAGGTGAAGGACAAGGGGTAAGGCTGTCTCTCTTCCTGTAGAAGACCTTGCCACTTGTCAGATTGCTATGGTTAAGCGGTGTTTGGGTGGATTCTGGGTACTGTGGCAGATGACCACGCCCACGGGGAGGGGAGCCACAGTACTGGGCTAGACTCAGGACGCACAAACCCAGAATTAGATCTTTTATTGCACAGTTTGATGTGGTGAGGTGATCCAGAGGTTGCAGTCCCGGGATACTCGGCAGAGGGGACTCTTCTCACCCCTACTTTGTACATCTTATGGTGCTTTGATGAGTTGATTCAGCTCTTTGTGCTGCTTTGGATTTTTCTAACCACCTTCTCTTCTTCATTGCCTATTCATGGTGCCTTAGAATGTTGATGCCACTCTTGGAGCTGCCTTCGAGGGTTTATGCCACTGTTTGCTGAAAACTTGGTGTGTTCTTCCCATTCTTGCTGCTGCTTTGCTGCTCTGATGATGCCTTGGAATATTTCTTTCATTGCTGGTACTAGCCCTTTACGATGACTCAGGCTATTCATGCCAGTTTTGTTGCCACTTTGTCACAGTCTCGGTTCCTTGGAGTCTTTCCCCCTTCTGATAAAGTCTTCTCACATGTTCCACTAGAAGTCATGATAAAAACCCCAATTCTGGAGCCCAAAATAGGCTACAGTGCCTCCCCCATTGACTTTAATGGCAAACAAATGAACAAATAAACAAATATATATTTTTTTTATCTTGAAACTATTGAAACAACTTTAGGTGGCCACAAAACAAATGAATGGATGGAACTAAATATTTTTCCTCTGCACATCCCTATAAATTGCTTGCAGAAGGGAAAACATTTAGCTTAATAAATGCTTCTACAAGCCACTGTCTCACACAAGAGCGAAACGCTTTACTGGTTACCACACATTGTATTAATAAAGAATTCACTACATCGCATCAGCTTCCGTTTTTGTTTTCTTTAACTTGTTTACATTATCTGTTGTAACGCTTCAAATGGCCTTTTGCTCATCTGCTGCTATTCTCATGTACTCTATTAAAAAAGACAGCTAATAAACCCAAATAAATACATAAAAAAAGAAATACGAGTCTGACTAAACACATCCAGTCCTTCTGACTTGCCTTTAATAATTAGTGATGCATTTGCAGATTATTTTATGGAAAAGACAGATAAACTCCAGGCTAGTAATAGTGTGACAAAAGAAGAAGAGGAGGTAGGTGATGTGGCCACCTGGGCACAGTTTTCTTTGATGCAGAAGCCATGATTTGCCAAAATTGATGCCCAAGAAAATATTACTAATTGCATACTTGATGCATTTCCGTTATGCTTGATTCGAGGATCTCAAGAAATAGTGTGTGAGCCATTACTTAATCTAACTAAGGCCTGGATTTTCTAAGGTCGCGGACCTTAGAGAATCCGGCAGTAACGGCGGGGTGGGGGTGAGAAGTGGGAGGGTGGGCCTGTGAACGCCGACAGTGATTGCACCACCGTGGTGTTATCGCTGCCGGCTTTCGCACCCAATAGCGCCACCGTGAAAGATGGTGCTACTGGGCGCGATACTAATGGTAATAAGGAGTCTTACGTTTCGCCGTCAGCGAAGTTTCCGCGGCATCCACCCTGATGCCGCCCCAACTCCTCCCCTTCCGGTGCGGACTCCGCCCCGATTTAGCTATCGCACGTGAAAAGTCCCTTTTTGCGTGCGATAGCTAAATCTAATGAAACCCCCGCAGGTTTCATTAGAGGAAGAATATTTGCCAAAGGTACTGAAAAGAGCTGTGTTGCATCGAGTTCAAAAAGGTTTCTCACTTCCAGGTGCGGTGATGTCAAATTATGGACTCATTTCTAGCTTGCGCTCATTATGGAAATTGATTAAAAAGTGGGTGCTCCAACAGCTGGTGGTTTACCAAACCTGTCCTGAGGATCCCACAGCCAGTCAGGTATTTAAGATGTCCACAATGAATATGCAGGAGATAAATTTGTATATACTGAGTTTGCATACCATGGAGACTCCGTATATGCAAATTTATCTCATGCATATTCATTGTGGACATCTTGAAAACCTGACGGGCGGTGGGATCCTCAGGACAGGTTTGGGAAGCCCTGCCCTAGACAGTTTAGATTTTGCAAAACGTATGTGCAGAGACCGTCTTACCAGCCTTAACTACACTAGATAAGGGATCAGTGACTCTACTGATTCAACTGGATATTTCATCAATCTTTGATATGGTGTCTCATGACATTTTAATTTCTTGACCTCATAATTTTGGACTACAGTCTTCGTTTTAGCAAGGTTTATTTCATATTTTTGTTAAACAGATAAAAGTTTGAAATGAATGACACTGATATCTGTGGTCCCTCGAAGATTCTCATTAACCTCGATTTGATTCAGTTTGTTTCTGTAGCCCTTAGGGCACATTTTAGCTTCGATAGGGTTATCCTAGTTACCTCCATTGCCTGCAATATCATCCCTAAAATCTTCCAGTGGAATAAAAGCAATCATTCCAATATGGGCTGCACGCGCACTTTATAAAATCAGGCCTATATGTGCATGCACCGGCTAGCGTGCGCACATATAGGCCGCGCGCGCTTCTTTTAAAATCTACCCCAGTGTTCTCAGTAGGCAATTCACTTGGAAACATGGCAAGTTTTCCTAGAAGCCTCATGAGAGGCTTCTAGGAAAAGTAAAAAGTCATGGGATAGGAGGCGATGTCCTTTCGTGGATTGCAAACTGGTTAAAAGACAGGAAACAGAGAGTAGGATTAAATGGGCAATTTTCTCAGTGGAAGGGAGTGGGCAGTGGAGTGCCTCAGGGATCTGTATTGGGACCCTTACTTTTCAATATATTTATAAATGATCTGGAAAGAAATACAACGAGTGAGATAATCAAATTTGCAGATGACACAAAATTGTTCAGAGTAGTTAAATCACAAGCAGATTGTGATAAATTGCAGGAAGACCTTGTGAGACTGGAAAATTGGGCATCCAAATGGCAGATGAAATTTAATGTGGATAAGTGCAAGGTGATGCATATAGGGAAAAATAACCCATGCTATAATTACACAATGTTGGGTTCCATATTAGATGCTACAACCCAAGAAAGAGATCTAGGCGTCATAGTGGATAACACATTGAAATCGTCGGTTCAGTGTGCTGCGGCAGTCAAAAAAGCAAACAGAATGTTGGGAATTATTAGAAAGGGAATGGTGAATAAAACGGAAAATGTTATAATGCCTCTGTATCGCTCCATGGTGAGACCACACCTTGAATACTGTGTACAATTCTGGTCGCCGCATCTCAAAAAAGATATAATTGCGATAGAGAAGGTACAGAGAAGGGCAACCAAAATGATAAGGGGAATGGAACAACTCCCCTATGAGGAAAGACTAAAGAGGTTAGGACTTTTCAGCTTGGAGAAGAGACGACTGAGGGGGGATATGATAGAGGTGTTTAAAATCATGAGAGGTCTAGAACGGGTAGATGTGAATAGGTTATTTACTCTTTCGGATAGTAGAAAGACTAGGGGGCACTCCATGAAGTTAGCATGTGGCACATTTAAAACTAATCGGAGAAAGTTCCTTTTTACTCAACGCACAATTAAACTCTGGAATTTGTTGCCAGAGGATGTGGTTAGTGCAGTTAGTATAGCTGGGTTTAAAAAAGGATTGGTTAAGTTCTTGGAGGAGAAGTCCATTACCTGCTATTAAGTTCACTTAGAGAATAGCCACTGCCATTAGCAATGGTTACATGGAATAGACTTAGTTTTTGGGTACTTGCCAGGTTCTTATGGCCTGGATTGGCCACTGTTGGAAACAGGATGCTGGGCTTGATGGACCCTTGGTCTGACCCAGTATGGCATTTTCTTATGTTCTTATGTTCTTATGTTCTTATGCCCAAGAAACAATAAATCAGATTTTTGTAAGTTTAGAATCAGCTGATTCTCGCACATCTAATGACTCATTAAAATACGTTTTGAGGTAAATCAGTGGAGGACTACCATCAGGTTCACATGGGAACACAAACTGAATATCATAAGCATATATAAACTAGGATAACCCGAACGAAGCTAAAATGTGCCCTAAGGGCGCCTCCTGTAGGCCCACGATCATATATATTTTTTCAAATTAGTAGCACTTAATCAGTGATAATCTAGACAGATAAGTGGCTGAAAATGCCACATTTTCTATTTATAGAAACATAGAAACAGAGAAATGACAGCAGAAAAGGACCAAACGCTCCATCCAGTCTGCCCAGCAAGCTTGTGGTAGCATCAAAAGTTTCAGGCTTATTGGTTAAGGGTAGTAACAGTCGCATCAGCAAGTTACCCCCATGCTTGTTTGTTTTCCCAGACCGTAAAATTCAGTGTCCTTGTTGGTTGCTGTCTGAGTCTGATTTCCCTTTTTTTTTTTACCCTATCATTAAAGCAAAGAGTAATATTGGAGCAGAGAGCAATATTGGAGTTGTATCAACAGCATGAAGACATTGATTAAGGGTAGAAACCACCACACAGCAAGTTACCCCCATGCACTTCCTTCTCCTTTTCCATCCTTTAGTCCTTAGGCATCCACAGTGTTTATCCCATGCACCTTTGAAATCTTTCACTGTTTTTGTCTTCACCACTTCCTCCAGAAGGGCATTCCAGGCATCCACCATCCTCTCCCTGAAGAAATATTTCCTGATGTTGGTTCTGAGTCTTCCTCCCTGGAGTTTCATTTTGTGATCCCTGGTTCTACTAATTTCTTTCATAGGGAGAAGGTTTATTGTTGATTGTGCATCATTAAATCCTTTCAGGTATCTGAAGGTCTGTATCATATCTCCCCTGCACCTCCTCTCCTCCAGGGTGTACATATTTAGGTCCTTCAGCCTCTCCTCATAAGTCATTTGATGGAGATCTCCCACCATTTTGGTCGCCCTTCTCTGGACCGCCTCTAACCTGTCTCTGTCCCTTTGCAGATACGGTCTCCAGAACTGAACACAGTACTCCAGGTGAGGCCTCACCAAGGACCTGTACAAGTAGATTATCACCTCCTTTTTCTTACTGGTTATTCCTCTCTTTATGCAGCCTGTAGCTATTGCCTTGTCACATTGCTTCGCCATTTTCAGATCACTAGACACTATCACTCCAAGGTCCTTCTCTTGCTCCGTGCACAGCAGTCCTTCATCCCCCATCACATAAATCTCTTTTGGATTACCACACCCCAGATCATGACTCTGCACTTCTTGGCATTGAATCCCAGCTTCCATATCTTCAACCACCATTCAAGCTTCCCTAATTCAAGTCTCATTCTCTCTACTCCTTTCGGGGTGTCCACTCTGTTGCAGATCTTAGTATCATCTGCAAATAGACAAACTTTACCTGCTATCCCTTCTGCAATGTCTCTCACAGACACAGACAGAACGAGTCCTAACACCGATCCTTGCGGCACTCCACGTAACACCATTCTCTCTTCAGAGTAGGTTCCATTTATCATCACACGCTGCTTTCTATCTGTCAACCAGTTTGCAATCCACTCCAACACTTTTATGCTCACTCCCAAGCTTCTCATTTTATTCATAAGCCTCCTGTGTGGGACCGTATCTAAAGCTTTGATGAAATCCAAGTAGGTCACATCAAGCACTCTTCCTTGAACTAATTGTTTAGTCACCCAATCAAAAAAAATCAGTCATATTTGTCTGACAGGACTTTCCCCTGGTGAATCCATCCTCCCTCGGGTCGAGCAACCCACTGAATTATAGACAGTTCACTCTCCTTTCCTTCAGCAGGTCTCCATTACTTTTCCCACAACCGAGGTGATATAACCGGCCTGGAGTTTCCAGCCTCCTCTCTGCTCCCACTCTTGTGAAGCGGGACCACCACCGCTCTTCTCCAATCTCTCGGCACCACTCCCGTTTCCAGGGATCTATTGAACAGATCTTGCAGCGGACTCACCAACACATCTCTGAGCTCCCACAGTATCCAGGGATGAATCTCATCAGGCCCCATGATTTTGTCCTCTTTCAGTTTTCCTAGGTCTTCCCATACATTCTCTTCTGTAAACGGAGTTTCTTCTGGTCCACCCTCCTCCAGTGTCTTGCTAATGAGCGATGGTCCTTCTCCAGCGTCTTCTTTAGTGAATACAGAACTGAAGTAATTGTTTAATATCTCCGCCTTTTCTTTGTTTCTCTCCACACATTGATCTATGTCACCTTTCAATTTCACTATACCACTTTGGAGCTTTTTCCTTTCTCTGATGTATCTGAAAAATGTTTTGTCCCCTCTCTTTATCTCTTTGGCAATCCTTTTTTCCTCCTGGCTTTTTACTTTCTTGATTGCTTTCTTCATCTCCCTCAGTTTCACCAGATATTAGAGATGTGATTCAGCCGAACCTTTCGGTTTGGCCTTTTGTTATCGGCCTGCCATGGGAAATTTCATTTTCCCACTGTTCGGGCCGATGCCTGAAACCCGCCCCAACCCTTCAGATTTAAAACAAACAAACAAACCCCAAACCCACCCCAACCCTTCAAATTTAATTAATTGCAACCCCCCACCCTCCTGACCCCCCCAAGACTTGCCCGCCCCCCCCCCCAAGACTTACCGAAAGTCCCTGGTGGGCCAGCGGGGATCCCGGGAGTGATTTCCCCCTCTCAGGCCGTTGGTTGCCACTAATTAAAATGGTGCCGATGGCTCTTTGCCCTTACCATGTGACAGGACAATCGGTGCCATTGGCTGGCCTCTGTCATATGGTAGGAGCAATGGATGGCCGGCACCATCTTAAAAAATTGGCACGGGCCATCCTTTGCTCCTATCATGTGACAGGGGCTGACCAATGGCACTGATAGCCCCTGTCACATGGTAAGGGCAAAGGGACATCGGGCCATTTTGATTAGTGGCGGCCGATGGCCCGAGAGGGGGGAAATCGCGCCCGGGACCCCACTGTGCCACCAGGGACTTTTGGCAAGTCTTGGGGGGGGGGTGTCAGGCAAGTCTTGGGGGGTCAGGAGGGTGGGGGTTGCAATTAATTAAATTTGAAGGGTTGGGGTGGGTTTGGGTTTTGGTTTTTTTAATGTGCCCTTTCTCTCCTCTCCAAAAACGATAAGAAAACCATACGAAATTTCGTGGATTTTCTTATTGTTTTGTCCCCCTCCCGAACCGCGATGGAACAGGAAATATCGTCTCTATTTCCTATTTTGTCGCAAATGAATACACATCCCTACCAAATATTCTTCCTTGTGTTCTCCTTTTTGGGATCCTTTATATTTCTTGAATGCTATTCTTTTTGCTTTTATTTTATCAGCCACCTTCTTTGAGAACCAGATCAGTTTCTTATTTCTCTTGCTTTTGTTTACTTTTCTAACATATAGATTAGTTGCCTTAGTAATTGCTCCTTTTAGTTTGGACCACTGTTGTTCTACCTCTCTCATTTTCTCCCAGTTTTCAAGTTCTGCCTCCAGATACTTCCCCATTTCCACAAAGTCTGGATTTTTGAAGTTCAAAATTTGGGTCTTCGTGTGACTTCTAATCCTATTTGCAATTTCAAACCATACGGTTTGATGATCACTGGTACTGAGGTGGGCCCCCACCCGGACATTAGAGACATTATCCCCGTTAGTGAGCACTAATTCGAGTATAACTCCCTCCCTCATGGGTTCCATTACCATTTGTTTGAACAGAGCCCCTTGCAGGGCATCCACTATCTCTCTACTTCTGTTAGATTCTGTAGAAGGGATTCTCCAGTCTACATCCGGCAGATGAAAATCTCCAACAATCAACACTTCTCCCTTCTTTCCCACCTTTTGGATGTCTTCAACCAGATCTCTGTATAGTTCTTCCATTTGAGTCGGAGGCCTGTAAACCACTCCATTAAAAATGGATGCACCGCCATCTTTTTTTTAGGATGGCCCATAATGGTTCTTCAATCTTCTTTGCCCCATCTTCCTTTCAGTTGCTTGGATATTGTTTTTGACATAAAGAGCCACTCCTCTCCCTTTTCTGTCCTTCCTTAACATGTTATAGCTTGGTATGGCCGTATCCCAATGGTGAGAATCCATGAACCATGTTTCCATAACAGCAACAATGTCCAAGTCCGCCTCCACCATTAGCGCTTGCAGGTCTTGAATTTTGTTGCCCGGACTACGAGCATTTGTGCTTCCACCTTTGTCCTTCAGGTTACTACTTTTCTTCGACTTCTTTTGTGCCTTATTCAGCTGACCTTTGTTATCCCCTGCACCCAATTCCTTTGTATTTGTATTTGGGGGATGACGTTTCAATGTCCTTCTGCCACCCCAGGCACTGGGCTCACTCTTTATGATTCATAGTTAAAAAATATAGCCGATTAAGGTAAAAGTTATCCGGAATGACCAGGAATACATTTCCAGATAACTTTAATCCTGCTGTTTGACATGTCTTAAGTTAAATGAATACCCCAGAAATGCCTCTCACGTATCCAGATAATTTGTATCTGAATAATGACTTATCTGAATACATTTTATCTGAATAACTGCTGATGATATGCAAAAGTAAGCATTTATCAGGATAGCTCAAAAGTTATCTGGATAATTGCCTTTGATTACCGACTTGAGGGTGATTTGCAGTTGAAAATCTAGGTGGCTAGATCTGGCTAACAATCAGCTTAATTTAGGTGGCCAAAATTAAAAGCACATTCAGAGATCCAGAGCAGGCTGGCAGTCTTTTGAGGAAAGGTGGAAACAAGAATTTTGCAATCCTCAAAATGTAGCTGCCTAGTAAGCCTGAGCATAAATGGAGGCCTGGCTATCATGGACAGTAAAAGAAAGGAATGTGGTTATATGCAGTGCTGTGCATGCGTTCACCCATCTCTGATGTGAGGTTCCAAAGTGAGAAATCAGAGCGACGGAGGGAGAATGAGAGGGAGGGGAGAGACAAAGGTTAAGCTCAGGGATATTATGGGACTTGCTCCAGGTCTTGTGCTAGAACTTGGAGTCAAACATATATCTGCATATCTATAAGCTTACACTGCATACTGTCAGCCCACATACTAAACACTAATGCAAGGCATCATTGTTGTCTCTGCAAAACTTGAGAAATGGAAGTATTTGCACAAATTCTCTCTCTACCACCTAATTGCTTTGCATTTATTCTTCTTTCCTAGCCACATTTTGGGTCAATCTTTGCCTTTCATACAGATGAACTGGTGATATCTGCTTTTTTTTTTTGCTGCTGTGATTTATTAGCCTTAACGTGTCACACAGTTGCATCATCTAGCCATGGCCATGTTTTATGCTTCTGCTTCTGTACATGGAAGCCTGAACAGCTGAGGAAATGCATTTAGCACCAATAGGAAATGTAACACATTAAAATGAAAAATTATCACCTCCCTTGCACAGTGAAATGTCGACTTCAAGCCAGTTCTAGATATGAATAAAAAAGAAACACAAGACTGTTTAACTCTTTCATTGCTGAAGCACATCTCTGATGGGATCTATTTAGTTTTCATTTGCAGATAATAGATTATAACTAGCTGCAGGGATTCAAATGGACAGAAATGCTATTAAGCAAATGCATTAGGCAATATTATAAACATTGTGATATTAGCTTGTGTTTAAATTGGTAAGAAGGATTGACCTGTTACTGTTACTGCCCTTAACAGAAGGCTTGGGAGCAGCCTGCACAGAGCAGCACTTGCTTGGCAGACTGGATGAACCATTTTGGTCTTTATCTGCCGACATTTACTCTGTTGCTATGACCATTCTGATCCATATCAATAATCCAGCGTAACAGTACAGGTCAACATCTCCAAACGCCGTTTTGCACTCTGGGAATCCTCCCCCCTGCTCAATTCCCATTATCTTGACTATCTTTCCAAATATTTTCCCCCAGGATCCTCCTCCTTCTTCTTCGGGCTTCCAGCCCAATTAGAAGCTGCCCAAAAAGGGACTGCAGCACCATGGGATTTCATTCATGGCTGTGCAGGTTTATCCTCATTTTTATTCCTTTTCCATCTTCCTGTCTCGCTCAACCATTTTCTGGTGTGTGTGTGTGCAGGTGTTGAGGGTAGAGGGGCACAAGTGAACAGCACACAAAACGAGAGAGAAATGCAAACACCGACAATGATTCATCAGCAACTCACAACAATCTCCAGCAGTAACCATCAATGCAACCACCAGGTCACAAAAGACAAGCGAGGTTTCAATACACGGAGCATATGTGCATGTTTCATGTAGGTGTGTACTCTGCTTATAAAATATTTGAGTCTGCATATACTTCCAGACCCCCCTGAAATGCCCTATTTTAGTGCGTATCGATTTATGCGCTTTCCCGACAGAGTGTGCATATTGACAACCTTTTGAAAATTTCCTTGGCCCTCAAAAACTGATATTCTGCTTTCTGTGACTGAATAGCCACCGCAGATCAGATTAAAATCTAATAGTGAGATTTATAATGGTGCAATAAGGCTTTACCATGTGATAAATCGTCTTTACTGTGCTTTATTTGTTTCTTGTCATGTGATATTTGGCATTACCACATGAGTAATGAAATATCATATGAAAATACAAAGCTATTGCAAATGAGCATGCAAATAAGCTAAGTTCATGCAAATGAGAGTCACCTTTTGCTGCTCCTGTTAAAATAATACATGTTTTGAGACAAAACAATGCAGAAAATAGCTACAGTTTTTGAATTCTAGCTATTTGTTTTTTGGACAAAATAATGCGTGAAAACAGGCAATTTCACGCGTTATTTTTTTCAGTCTAGAGCAGATCCACTTACAGAGGCTCACACCGACAAGAAATCCCTTAACTACCAGGTCAGGCTTCCAGGATCCACAATGTTAGGCAGCTTTATAGTGCTATTGGATGGTTCAGGCAGCGCTAAGAGGGAAAGGAGGCAGAGATGTCACCTAGGGAAGTCCCAGCCTCGGGGGCAGAGCAGCAACTGGTACAGGTGGAGGAGCAGGGCCCACGTTCAGGATCGACACGTTGGAGGCCACAAAGTGCTCGTCAGGTGTGAATCTTTCGTCCTTGCACTGCGTTGCATTAATGCACTGAAATCTCATTTACTGTAAACTGCTGTTATAGACGCTATAAAAAAATCTGTAAATAAATGTTCCAGAGGAGCTGTCGATCAAGAGCTCTCAGGCAAGAATGGATTTATATGAAGACCTAAAACCAGAGCTCGATCCAGTCACTGATAGGTGCCATGCCACGCCAGGTCTTGTGAAACTGCTGAGCTCCCTCCGTTTCTTGGCACGGGGATCCTTCCAAGCAGCCACTGGTCTTGTGGGGGACTTGTCACACGCATCCTTTTCCAGCAGCTTGCACCTGATTCTGCAAGCAATGCGCAGTCACATGCGCGCTTACACTGGGTTTCCCACTGGAAGGCAAGGATTGCTGGCCTAGCTCCCCCGTCTTCTGAGAGTTATAGACTGCAGCCACGCAGCCCTCATCCCACCCCAATCATAAGGTGTTCCACTCCCTTAACGGTCAATTTTAAAATGGCGCGAGGGCGTCCATGTGCGCGTGTTTCCCGGCACGCGCACATGGATGCGCCGATTTTATGACATGAGAGAGGCAACGCACGCATATTATAAAATCCAATACCTGTTCAATAAAGGAGCGGACTGGGAGGGAACTTTCTTAACACCCTACCTACCCTCTCCGCCCTGACCTTTAAACCCCAACTAACTCTACCTTAATATTTTTTATTTTGGAACTTACCTGCTCTCCCTAATAAGAATATAAGAACATAAGAAAATGCCATACTGGGTCAGACCAAGGGTCCATCAAGCCCAGCATCCTGTTTCCAACAGTGGCCAATCCAGGCCATAAGAACCTGGCAATTACCCAAAAACTAAGTCTATTCCATGTTACCATTGCTAATGGCAGTGGCTATTCTCTAAGTGAACTTAATAGCAGGTAATGGACTTCTCCTCCAAGAACTTATCCAAACCTTTTTTAAACACAGCTATAGTAACTGCACTAACCACATCCTCTGGCAACAAATTCCAGAGTTTAATTGTGCGTTGAGTAAAAAAGAACTTTCTCCGATTAGTCTTAATGTGCTACTTGCTAACTTCATGGAGTGCCCCCTAGTCTATTATCCGAAAGAGTAAATAACCGATTCACATCTACCCGTTCTAGACCTCTCATGATTTTAAACACCTCTATCATATCCCCCCTCAGTCGTCTCTTCTCCAAGCTGAAAAGTCCTAACCTCTTTAGTCTTTCCTCATAGGGGAGTTGTTCCATTCCCCTTATCATTTTGGTTGCCCTTCTCTGTACCTTCTCCATCGCAATTATATCTTTCTTGAGATGCGGCGACCAGAATTGTACACAGTATTCAAGGTGCGGTCTCACCATGGAGCGATACAGAGGCATTATGACATTTTCCGTTTTATTCATCATTCCTTTTCTAATAATTCCCAACATTCTGTTTGCTTTTTTGACTGCCGCAGCACACTGAACCGGCGCTGTCCCGGCCGGCCCCCGGCCCACCCAGACAGCACCCATGGCCCTCCCCGGCCCACCCCTTTTTTACAAACCTGGATGTTTGGAAAATGCACACGGCCCAGCCACGCGAGTATCTCCCAGTATTGATGCGTGCTGGGTTTTAAAAATTCACCCATTAATGTACATGTGGTGTGTGAGATGCACAAATGCGCATCTGTAATGCCGAGTCCAGGTACTTCAGAGCCACACACAATGGGAATTTGCAGTTTTTCAGCCGTTTGAGGGTGGGAGGCAGAGCTATGGCTGGCTGCTAGGTAAGAGTAGTGCTTAATTTCCTAGTCTCTTGCTATGTGTATGTTCCTGCCTTGTTAGTGTGCACCTCTCTAACACGTTTTCTGCTGAATCTTTATCTATACATATCCAGACGTGCCAGGCCTCATCGTACTGGCAGAGCTAGTCTAGGGAAACCTGCTGTGCTCCCTCTTCAGAAGGTGCTGGCTGAACCAGGCTCGCAGTTCCAGGGACTTCTTCTGGAGGTTAGCTGGCATGATTTTCTTGAGTCTGTACCTGCCAGGTGCTGGGACCTGAGTGTTGGGGCCTACGAAAAATAATAAAAGGACATATAAGTGTCCAGTAAAACAGTAAATGTTCTTATTTTTATATAAGATGTTCAGATATAAAGCTCCAAATTTGATCATGCTTTGCAAAAATTCTTGTCTGATATCCCTAACATTCATGTATTTATTTGTCAAGCTTTCCTGCACTCTCTTGTGCTCTATCCAGGGTCTCTTCAATGTCCTCAAAGATGTCAGGTCCCAATCGTTCAATCAGTCACTGCTCAGGACAATGCATGGTACTTCTCCTCCTATCTCCCTTGTGTAGCTCCTCCTGCTTGCCACTTTTGCCTTCAGCCACCGATGGGTCACCTGCTCACTGGTCTTCCTGATGCCACTTCATCTTGTAGACAGTATCAACAATTTTCCTCCAGATGACACCCTTTGAGGTCTTGGCTGCCTGGCTTCTAAATAACATGGAGTAGTTGCTGAGGGCATCCTGGATAAGTAGGTCGTTTCCCTCAGTGCTGAGCTTCTGTGCTTGAAGACGCTCCCCAGCTGTCTACTGCCAGAAGGGTAGTGCTACTTCCCTTCCCACTCCCATTTCCAGCTCACAGTCCTCCCCCCCCCCCCCCCCCCCCCACCTGCTCCTGCTCTGGTCACTGCCCCACCCTCTCTCTTCTCTCTATGGTCCTAACCTGCCTTGCTCCTCCCTCTGAACTCTTCTGTCTGTGCCTTTCCCCTCCCTGTGCCTCCTATCTCTCCCATCCTCCCTGTCTCTAGTCTCAACCTTGCCTCTCTCTCCCATCATTCTCCCCTCTACCACTCCTGCTTTCCTCCTCCTTCCTATCCTGATCTGCCTTTCTTCTCTCCTTTCTATCGGCACTCGCCCCATGCACACGCCTGTCACGCCCACCCCTGCTCCTTTCACGCGCCATCCTCACAACTCTTTCAGATATTCCTCTCTAAACACAAACTCACAGATAAATAAGACAAACAAAAGACAAACTCTCACCCTTCTTTTGCACACAGAAAAGGACAGAAGCCAAAGTGGAAGGGAAAGACTGAAGAGACAGGCAAAAGACAAAGACACATAGAAACATAGAAACATAGAAATGACGGCAGAAGAAGACCAATCGGCCCATCCAGTCTGCCCAGCAAACTTCACACTTCTTTTTTCTCATACAGCACTCAGGTAATTGTATTCCAATTCCTCTAACCACCAGCAAACTCCTCTCTCCACCAACGACATAACCTTCAAAAGAGCAGCTGCCGGAAACTGCCTTATATAAAGAAAAAAAAAAAACATGCAAAGCCTTACAGTAACATGAGAAGTGGGAATTTATTGTGTGATGTGCTTCTTTGGGACATTTTCCTATTCATGCCTACATTTTTATTGCGCAATCATTAACTTCCACAATGTACAAAGCTTTCTTATTTTTTAGCACAGCTAAGTAAATCTTCCCAGAAGTTTGTACCTGAGGCAATGGAGGATGAAGTGAGCTGTCTAAGGTCACTCGAAGATTTAGTGGAGGAAAGAGGATGAGAACCCTGGCCTCCCTGATTCACAGCCTATTGATCTAACCACCAGGCTACTCCTCTACTCCGCACGCTTGCAAACTACTATTCTTCTGTTTTTTTCATTTTATCATTATTGGAATTTAACTTCAAATATACATACATTTGAAAAGAAACATAGAAATACATATATAATAAGGGAAAAGAGGCAATATTAAATAAAAATATGGAAATCATAATGCATTTATATGTATTTCAGAAGAGACCATTATACGGAGGAATAACAAGAGAAATATGCTAAGGAGTGCAAGGGATGTTTACAGAAAAAAAAAAAGAGAAATCTGTTCATTTGAATTCAGACTGCCTTACCGAAAAACTATAATAGCAATGCTCGCATAGTTAAGATTAGCTTATAACTTAATTTTTGGCATTCAAAAAAGATCTCAGTTGAGATGGTGCAAAGAAAATATATTTTATTTATTTATTATTTATTTATTTATTTAGAACTTTTATATACCGATTTTCCAGTAACAGAGTTACTAATCAAGTCGGTTTACATTTTAAACAGTAACAATGACAAGATGATGTCTTACAATGAACAGGAAGATATAACTTGGATACAAATAACTGGGGTTAACAACATAAAGTAAAAGTTATGGAGCCTAATGTAGGCTGGAGTTCAAAACAAGTGTTAAGAATAAGACTAGATTTTTAAGATTAGACTGCATAGAGATAGGTGCCAAGAGTAGAGATGTGAATCGTGTCCTCGATCGTCTTAACGATCGATTTCGTCTGGGAGGGGGAGGGAATCGTATTGTTGCCGTTTGGGTGGGTAAAGTATCGTGAAAATCGTTAAAATCGTGAGCCGGCACACTAAAACCCCCTAAAACCCACCCCAACCCTTTAAATTAAATCCCCCACCCTCCCGAACCCCCCCCCAAATGCTTTAAATTACCTGGGGATCCAGCGGCGGTCCGGAACGGCGGCGGTCCGAAACGGCCTCCTGCTATTGAATCGTGTTGTCTTCAGCCGGCGCCATTTTGCAAAATGGCCGCCTCAAAATGGCGGCGGCCATAGACCAACACGATTCGACTGCAGGAGGTCGTTCCAGACCCCCGCTGGACTTTTGGCAAGTCTTGTGGGGGTCAGGAGGCCCCCCCAAGCTGGCCAAAAGTTCCTGGGGGTCCAGCGGGGGTCTGGGAGCGATTTCCTGCCGCGAATCGTTTTCCGTACGGAAAAATGGCGCCGGCAGGAGATCGACTGCAGGAGGTCGTTCAGCGGGGGCGGAAAATGGCGCCAGCAGAAGATCGACTGCAGGAGGTCGTTCAGCGAGGGTTCGGGACCCCCGCTGAACGACCTCCTGCAATCGATCTCCTGCCGGCGCCATTTTCCGTACGGAAAACGATTCGCGGCAGGAAATCACTCCCAGACCCCCGCTGGACCCCCAGGAACTTTTGGCCAGCTTGGGGGGGCCTCCTGACCCCCACAAGACTTGCCAAAAGTCCAGCGGGGGTCTGGAACGACCTCCTGCAGTCGAATCGTGTTGGTCTATGGCTGCCGCCATTTTGCAGCGGCCATTTTGCAAAATGGCGCCGGCTGAAGACAACACGATTCAATAGCAGGAGGCCGTTTCGGACCGCCGCTCTACCCAGGGTAATTTAAGGCATGGGGGGGGGGGGTTTGGGGGGGTGGGGGATTTAATTTAAAGGGTCGGGGTGGGTTTTAAGGGGTTTTAGTGTGCCGGTTTTCCCTGCCCTCCCCCCTTCCCCCGATTTAGCTATGGACCGCCCGCTGGACCCCAGGGTAATTTAAGGCATTTGGGGGGGGGGGGTTCGGGAGGGTGGGGGATTTAATTTAAAGGGTCGGGGGTGGGTTTTAGGGGGTTTTAGTGTGCCGGTTTTCCTGCCCTCCCCCTTCCCCCGATTTACGATTTTTTGACGATAAATCAGGGGAATTGGTATTGTATCGTGGCCCTAACGGTTTTTGACGATTTAAAATATATCGGACGATATTTTAAATCGTCAAAAAACGATTCACATCCCTAGCCAAGAGAGTTCTCTAGGGGGTTACAAATGGAGGGATCATGGGTTGGAGTTCTAATAAAAGCTGAAGTTAGGGGAATGCTTGACCCCATTTTAAAGAATCTAAGCTCTGGATTCATCATCCATCGCTGAATGATGAATCCAGCGAAAACAGGGGGGGGGGGGCGGGCCTACGAAAGCACGCAGCCTTCGCACCACCGCAGTGTGCCAGCTGACGGCTTTCGCATCGAATAGCGCCAGCATGAAGGTGGTGCTATTTGCTGGTAACTTTAATCGCTGGCAGCAAAGACACTGCCGGCTCCGCCCCTCCCCGTCCCAACTCCGCCCCTCCCCACCCCGACTCCTCCCCACCCTGACTCCTCCCCTCCCCCTAATTTGCATGCTATCGCACGTGAAAAGGGCCTTTTTGCGTGCGATAGAGGCTTTGATAAATGACCCATAAGATTGCAATACATTTACAAGGATGTTGAATAAGGCAGGCCAAACCTCACGGCGTCATGGAAAGAAAAACCTTCCTATGTTCCTGTGTTGGCCTTGCTAGGTTGGAAAAAATCCAAACCTTTTGCCCTTAAATAAACTTGATGATCTTGAAAAATAAATATGACCAGGGCTATGCCAGTCCCTAACACAGTTCCTAGTAGGGATGTGCAGAGCAAAATTTTATGTTCATATTTTTATGTCCGAAAGGGGGTCCCACTTGCAGCCAATATGGACATAAAAAAATCCAATGAGTTGGGTATATGTACATATGTGCAAAAAAAAAAATTTAAAACCCCCTCACCCTCCTTAATCCCCCCCCCCAGACTTACCACAACTCCCTGGTGATCGAGCGAGGAGTGAGGACGTCATTTCTGCAATCCTTGGCGAGAAGCATGTGACGTCGGTGGGCAACGTCGAGTGACGCGGCGTCACGTGATTCCCGGCTCGTTCGCGCCGGACGGCTCGTTTCGGCCCAAAAAGAACTTTTGGCCAGCTTGGGGGATCACATGGCGCCGCGTCACTCAGAGCTGCATCACGTGATTCCCGGCAAGGTTCGCGCCGGACGGCTCGTTCGGCCCAAAAAGAACTTTTGGCCGCTTGGGGGGTCATTGAGGCCACCCCAAGCTGGCCAAAAAGTTCTTTTTGGGCCGAACGGCCGTCCGGCGCGAACGAGCCGGGAATCACGTGACGCCGGCGTCACTCGACGTGCCGCCGACGTCACATGCTTCTCGCCAAGGATTGCAGAAATGGCGTCCTCACTCCTCGCTCCATCACCAGGGAGTTGTGGTAAGTCGGGGGGGGGGGACTTAAGGAGGGTGAGGGGGGTTTATATTTTTATTTGGGCTCAACAATCGCGATTTCCCACATATCGAACATATCTATGTCGATATGTGGGAAATCCGATCGTTTATAGTCGAATCAATTTTTTAAGTAAAAAAAAAAATATGAGTTGCGTTTTACTAATGCGGTCAATCCGAATGCACACCCCTAGTTCCTAGATGATCTTTGCTATTCAGGGGCAGTAGGAGGGGTTTTGATAGTTTTTGATTCCAACCTTTGGGGGGGGGGGGGAGGGGAGAGGCTTTTTGGAGTATGAAGACGCTTTGGATCATGCCCAGTTCTTTAGTGGATGAGTGGGAAGGAGACAGAGGAACGTAACGAGCTTGAAACCATGCCTGGGCTTCATGAGAGAGTGGATTGGAGAGCTGGAGATTCCCCAAGATTTCACAGAGGGGCAATTCAAGCATCTGAGGAAGAGATTTTTTAGAGACTTTTTGGATTTTGGTTGCCCAGTGCCTGAGGGAAGGGCATGACCTCCCCCCCCCCCTGTGTCCCTAAGGATCAGGGATCTTTAGCCCATTTGACCAGTTTAACAACGCAGAGGGGGTAAGAGAAGGATATCGCCTTTTCAGCCAATAACTCAGAGAGACTTGTATCTTTGAGAGTTTGGATTACAGTTGAGATGTTTGACTTCGTTGGAGCTCAGTTTAGTATTTTGGCTTGGGGATTATTGTTCGTCTTTCAGCTCTGTTCATGCTAGGACTGGAACTTCACTCTAGTTATCCCACTCTTCCTGGTGAGGATATTTTCACTCAGGATGAAAGTGCAAGAGCAAGAAGGGAAGTGAAGAGAAGAAGGATGGATAGAGAAACCATTTGCTTTTATTGATCTTATTTCCTGATTTTGACTTGGATCCTCTTCTTTAAGTTACAGTAAAGACCATCTTTTATTTGAACAACCATCTACATACTTCAGTGTTTCTTTGTGGGGTACCCGGTATATGATTTTCTAGGGGATGGATGCACCCTTTTATGATTCCTGGTTTCTCCCTGTTGTGCTAATTTTGGCTTCCCTGCTCTTACCTTTCACTATCTGGCACTTTCTGGGAAATATTTGATCTAGAGTTTGTTCACTGAAATTGTGATTCATCAGCACCAGAGGCCCCGAAGAGAAATCTTCTACTCCCCTGGTCTTGAATCCAGATCCATAGCACCCCTAGTTAAGGATAAAGCACTGAAATGGGGGATTAGCTACACAAAGTATGAAATCATGACCCTGAGCAATAACAAAAGTTAAAGCAAAGTACTGTAGCTCTCCTGGATTCTTCAATGATTTCTCCAGGAAGCCAGAAATGTCTAAACTCTCCAAGGAAACATCAACTATTACCTCCTTCTATTGTAGGCCCTCAATCGCCCTCTTCCCAGAAGCAAGATGAAATGTTGCAATGGGGAGAAAAATTTCATCAGGGATTCATCAGGGATCTAGCAGCATTTTCCAACCTCCAGCATACCTCTTGTTGATCCTGGATTTTAACCCTATTTTTACCATTCTCAAACTGTGTAACTGAGGCCTCCATAAGCAACTATCCTATTCTCACAGGAGTCCACCCTGTCTTCCTGGACTTGAAGCCATGAATGAATATCCATAGTAAGTAATGCTAAGCCAGGCACAGTCTGTTCCAACGAAGCTATTCCATTCCATACATCCTTCACCATAATAACTGGAGGTTTTGTCAAAGGAACTCTGCAAGTCCAGTGGATACCTCCGGGTAACTGGAAAAGCTCTTCTGTGAAATCATTGTAGAACATCCTCCATCCTCCTTATTCATGCAGAAAAAAACGGCTCCAGATTCCATTCCCCACTTTCGGCTCATTCGCTGCACCTTTTCTACTCTGCCAGTTCCTACGGGAGCCAACATTCTGGTGATTGCAGATGACACAGCAGGGCACAGCTCCCGTGTCTCCATCTGAGTCAACACTGATCTCAATGGAGGCTTTGGCACTGCATGATTATAGGAGCTGAAGAACATGTCAGCTGCAAGCACTGCCCCAGCTCCAGAGATGCCAGTCTCTGATGTTGATGAAAGTAAAGATTGAGCAGGCTCCATAATAGAAGTCTGAAACAGCTGTGATTTTAGGGGACCAGAAGACTTTCTCTTCACTTCCCCCTTATACTTCCTTGTCAGTAAAGTGAGTAAAATAGACCAAATAATGATCTGGAAAGAGGCAAAAACCAAAGCTCATGCACAAGCATCTATTCAGTAGCCGCCATCTTGGATCCCCCACACACGACTCTTCTATGCACACAAACCTCTCAAGTCTTTGAGAAATACGTCTATAAGAAGGTTGTATGCATAAACGTATGCATGGAAGCAGTTTTGCATGTAATTGAAAGAGTCGTTTCTGGGGGTGGAGTTGAGGCAGGGATGCATTTATGTGCATACTTTTGAGTTTTGAAAGTTTGTGTGGATATTTACACCTGCTCCCTAGCAGGTGTAAATGTGTGTGCCTGTACCATGCAAAAGCACACATAGTCCTGCTAATTTTCAAATTAATTCTGCTTTCAAAATGTGGGCTGAAGAATTCAGCCCTAAGCACACTGTTAAAAAATTGGACTCATAATGGACACTTTCGTTCCTTGGAGCTTAGAATCACAAGACATGCAACATGGAACGAATGAGAGGCTTTGAGTTAGGACAGCAGAAAATTTAAGGTAGGAGGATACAGGCGGGGGCTTAAAGTAAAGATTCCCTTCATTGGCTGTGCCCCCCTGCTGCTACTGCTGCCCTGGGTCCTGGCTTCTCCTTTCTCCTATCAGGCTCTGGGGTTGGTAAATATAATAAAATAGTCTCTCATGCCCCCGGCTTAGTAAAAACGAGCAAGATAAAATTTTTACATTTCACTCACTCTAAATGGAGATAATGAATCAGCTGCTCTCTTGATGTAAAACGATCAAATTGTTCAGAGCCTAAGCACACATTGTATTTGTATTTATAGTGAATGCACTCCCTGCCCCACTGGCTTAGCAGGTCTTAGGAGCTCCCTGGGGGGTGCTGAGACCAAGCAGTGATCGGGGCTCCCACTTTCTTTCCTGACAGGGGGCAAAGATACAATCTTTCAAGGCCCTTGGGCTGTTTGAGATCTTCTGACACCTTCCAGTAAGAATAACACATTTCCACGCAGCCCGGTGTCCTAAAATAAATCCTTTACTTTAATAACTAAAGAAGATGAATACAATCACTGAAGAATAGAGCAATCCTAACGGCACAAACCAAAGATGGTTCACGGTCCCAAAAGGAAGACACTGCAAAACCTTCACACACGAGGGGTTTTCTTCCTCCACTACCCACTAGCTCTGAGGTAGCCTTAAATGAATGGGTTCCTCCCTGGGCTCGCCCCTCCTGCTTCCTGGGGAGTAGATCTCTGTAGTCCCCTCTAGGAACTGTAACATTCCTGAACCAATGATCTTCCAGGAAGCAACTCTCAGATCCGAGCTCTCAGCCTGGAGGTCCTTACTCTGACTCCAAGCAGAAATCCATTCTGCAAACCTTCAGGGAAATGCAAGGAGCCTTTCACTGGTCTCAACCTCAAGATCCTTTCTGCACCCCCCAAAATCTCCCTCCTCCCACCAACATTGACCCTCAGCCACTTTTCCAGGATGGAAGCCTGGACAAAAATCACAACCCAAAGTGGGCTCATGAGTATTATTAAATCATATGCCTTGGTGGGAACTTACACCTGCCTTCACTCTCTGACATCACACATTAGTGTCTGTGAAGATTCTGCTGCATAAAATAATGCACACTTTGGTGACACTCTTACATGAACAAAAATGAGGGCAAAAAGCAACATTTTGTCCTCATTTTTGTAGATGGGTGCCCTCCTTTTAAAGTACTTGACCTCCGTTTTGGGGCACTCCAAGTTGGTCATTCTAGGCCATGGTACCTGTGGCCCACCTCATTCTGATGCCTATGCCCACTACCCACTAGCTATGAGGTACTCTTTGGAGATGGCACCCTCTCTGATCTCTCCCCCTTTTTGGCACCTGCTTTCTGGTATGCAGATCGCTGTAGTCCAGTAGCCAAACTGAAAGACCCCCTTGAACCAATGAATTTCTTCTGGCTCCTTCGAAGCAGCAACTCTGAAAGATCTCCCAGTCTGACTCCAACCAGAATTTCACTCTGTAAATCTTAAGGCAAATCTTCAGGGAAATGCAAGGAGCATGGGACTAACTCACCTTTCATTATTCTTCACATCTTCTGATTCCCTTAATTTGAAGATCCTCCCTGGATGCCAAAATATCTCCCTCCTCTGGGAAGGCCTGAGAATTCAGGGCTCTGACCCTGCGCCTCAGCCACCTTCCTAGGTTGGACAACTAGACGAAGAAGAGGACCAAGCCAAAGTGGGCTCATCAGTTTTGGTAAACACACGCTGCCTTCAAAAGACACTTTCCCATTGGGTAGTGTCGTGGAAATCGGAATATCCCGATGGTCTCTGAAGACCCTGATGCACTTAGTAAGGGACACTTTGGTGACACCCTCATAATATGGAAATAATCCTAAGAAAACATCTTTAAAACAAAACAATGATGGTAGCTTTTGAGACCCTTCATCTCTCTTTGGCTGGGGACACAAGGGGGAATTATTACTGCTTAATGAAAAAAGGAATAGGGAGACATTAGACTGCTTTGGTTAGTGGAGCATCGCCTGCTTCCAGGCAAGATAATAGACTTCCCCTTGTGGTTGGCAGTTTCCTTTATCTTGAACCCTCACTTCCGATGTGAAATTAAATATGCAATTCTGTTACCAAAGGACTTCTCCAACCTCCGGTGCACATGGTAGCATTTATTATTTCCTCGGTCAGCTGCCGTCTCTTATAAATCTCTTCTTTCTTTCCTTGATGGCTGGTACAAGCCCTGATTTGCCTGCTGAAGTCAGGGCCGCAGTGTACCTCATTTAAACACGTTCGCTTTCCAGCTTCTTGGCAACCTTTCTCTCTCTTTCTTTTAAAGAGCTTGTTCCTCTATGCTCTCCATCTCACACACATATTTCATGCTGAGGTTTGCCGTTGATACTGTGCATTGCTGGAACACACTGTACCTTGTAGATGAACCAAAGAAAGCCAGGGCCGCTACCGTAGCTCTGCAATGCTTTATTTTCAGCACATTATTCTCTAATGGATGACATTTGACTTGAACAGAACTTTTCAATGCAGTCTTCCACGCATTCTAAGTTAGGCTGGACAGTATTCCCTAGGTTTTTGTGTAGCTATCTAATATAGTCGATCATCTGAGGTCTTCAGTAGTCTGCCCTGTTTCTTTATCATGATCATCTTATATTTCTGATTTGTTTTACCATTTCACAATGCCCAAAGTGAAAAATCAACAGTTCAAAAATAACATTGACCACATAAAACAATTAATAAAAGCAACAAGGAATAAAACAATTAATAAAAGCAACAAGTAACTAATAATAAAAATCAACAGAAATCACAATGAATCAAAGTATGAAAGCATAAAAGACTAATATGGAAACAGGGATGCTGTGCTGCTTGCAGCATTGATGTGGTATGTTAATAGGCGTTATTATGAGTATGTGGGTGGTAGGGTGATAAGGGTGTGTTGTGACACGTTTTATAACCAGCTTTGAGCTGTGGATATATTGTCTTGTGTGCTTTTTGAGATAGGGAATGGAAGACATATTTTTAAGAATATTATTTATATATACCACATTACTGCCTGAGAAAGCTACAACTAAATTGTGTCCTCCTCTTACAGTTTCATATGAAAATCTCTGTGCATACCTAAGAGTCAAAGTTAGGCTTATTTCAGTTCTTTGCAGCTGCTCATGCAGAACAGCGAGTTCTACTTTCCTTAGCTCTGGGGATTTTTCATCACACTTCCAGCACTTTTAGTATATTTAAAACAAGGGCCTGATTCTCACTAAGCTTTCTTTGCCATAGACACAGAACTGGAAAAAAAAAAAAAGCCTTGGTGAATCAGGCCCTAAGGGCTTTGTTCCTCTTTACCACTGTTCTTTCAGGTTGCTTATACACCACATAGGCACTCAAAAGAAACACCAGCCGCACAAAGTGGAATAAAAAAACCCCAGTCACTTTAAAATGCAAGAGCCTGAACATTTTGACAGAGTTCCCGAAAAGGCATCAGTGAAGAAATAAAAATTCTACAGCTACTTTTAAAGATCCAGGCAAGGCCCTGGAGAGAAATTCCACACACAGTATTCCATCAAAATTGGTACTTTTTGAGTGCAGCTGCAAATTCCTTTTTATGTAGAGCTTAATGCCCCAAAGAATTATCAGTCTTCTCCTTTTCCCTCTCTTGCCTGCATAAAATGAGAAATTATCAGAAATAATAGGAGAGAGACAAGAGAGATTCTCAGACTGCGGTAGCAGCGAGTAAAAGGAAATGTCTTCACACACAGGACTGTACAACGAGAGTGTTCGGCACTGAACCTGGCTGGTGCATCACTGCCGGCAGCAACCTTTAGAGGTAGAGGATTGAAGACGGAGAGACTTGCACTTAATGCTGACCCTGGGACTGAAGGATGTGACCAGTGACAAACTATCACATTGTGCTCGCTGGGTGCAGTGCAAAAGATGTGCATGGTGTGTTCTGCCAGAAAAAAAAAATCGCTCAGCCTTCCTTTAAAGCTTGCCTGTTTTGCATATAAATCACATATCTCAACCGAAAGAATGCATGTTTTTTTTTTTTTTTCTGCTGAGAGCTGGGGCTGTAATTTGCAGACTTTATATTTCTATTTTCTGCTTTGTGTATGCATAGGGTCCTGCATGTGGTTGTTAGGAAGCAGAGGGGACTTACAGCCAAGAAAACAGGTTCTACAAGTCATGAGGGTCCCTGAAGAAGAAGGTCAAAGCTAGATATTTTGGTCTAAGAAGACAAACTTTTTGCCATGAAGGAAGTAAAATGGACGATGCCCAAATACATCTGGAGTGTTAGGAATTATTAGAAAGGGAATGGTAAATAAAATGGAAAATGTCATAATGCCTCTGTGTCGCTCCATGGTGAGACCCCATCTTGAATACTGTGTACAATTCTGGTCGCCGCATCTCAAAAAAGATATAATTGCTAGGGATGTGAATCGGGCTTCGGACGATTGAAAATAATGGACAATATTTTCAAAATCGTCAGAAATCGGGGGCTCCCCCAAAACGATAGGAAAACCCCACGATATTGATCGTGGGGGTTCTCTTATCATTTTGGGGGAGGGCGGGAAAAACGGCACACAAAAATAACCCCTAAACCCACCCCGACCCTTTAAAACTAATACCTTAGCTTCCCCCACCCTCCCGACCCCCCCCCAAAACTTTTTACAGATACCTGGTGGTTCAGTGGGGGTCCCTGGAACAATCTCCTGCACTCGGGCCATCGGCTGCCAGTAATCAAAATGGCGCCGATAGCCTTTGCCCTTACTATGTCACAGGGGCTACCGGTGCCATTGGTCAGCCCCTGTCACATGGTAGGAGCACAAGATGGCGCCGGCCATCCAGTGCTCCTACCATGTAACAGGGTCCGGCCAATGGCACGGATACCCTGCCATATGGTAAGGGCAAAGGGCCATCGGCGCCATTTTGATTAGTGGCAGCCGACGGCCCGGGAGTGGGAGATCGTTCCAGGGACCCCCACTGGACCACCAGGTACCTGTAAAAAGGTTTTTGGGGGGTCGGGAGGGTGGGGGAAGCTAAGGTATTAGTTTTAAAGGGACGGGGTGGGTTTTTTGTTTATCGGCTCGGGAGCAGCCGATAAACAAAACCGCAATCGGGCCCAATGAAAAAAAAACACATGTGAATCGGAACCGGAATTCGAACCGATTCTGGTTCCGATTCACATCTCTAATAATTGCAATGGAGAAGGTACAAAGAAGGGCAACCAAAATGATAAAGGGAATGGAACAGCTCCCCTATGAGGAAAGACTAAAAAGATTAGGACTGTTCAGCTTGGAGAAGAGATGGCTGAGGGGGGATATGATAGAGGTGTTTATAATCATGAGAGGTCTTGAATGAGTAGATGTGAATCGGTTATTTATGCTTTCGGATAATAGAAGGACTAGGGGGCATTCCATGAAGTTAGCAAGTAGCACATTTAAGACTAATCAGAGAAAATTCTTTTTCACTCAATGCACAATAAATCTCTGGAATTTGTTGCCAGAGGATGTGGTTAGTGCAGTTACCTAAGAACATAAGAAATTGCCATGCTGGGTCAGACCAAGGGTCCATCAAGCCCAGCATCCTGTTTCCAACAGAGGCCAAAACCAGGCCACAAGAACCTGGCAATTACCCAAACACTAAGGGGCGGATTTTAAGAGCCCTGCTCGCCTAAATCCGGGCGGATTTAGGCGAGCAGGGCCCTGCGCGCCGGTGCGCCTATTTTACATAGGCCTACCGGCGCGCGCAGAGCCCCGGGACTCGAGTAAGTCCCGGGGTTTTCAGAGGGGTGCGTGTCGGGAGCGTGTCGGAGGGCGGGCACGATCTGCGCGGCGTTTTCGGGGCGTTTCGGGAGCGTTTCGGGGGTGGGCCCGGGGGCGTGGTTAAGGCCCGGGGCGGACCGGGGGCGTAGCCGCGCCCTCCGGACCCGCCCCCAGGTCGCGCGCTGGCGCGCTAGCGGCCCGCTGGCGCGCGGGGATTTACGTCTCCCTCCGGGAGGCGTAAATCCCCCGACAAAGGTAAGGGGGGGGTGGTTTAGATAGGGCCGGGCGGGTGGGTTAGGTAGGGGAAGGGAGGGGAAGGTGAGGGGAGGGCAAAAGAAAGTTCCCTCCGAGGCCGCTCCGAAATCGGAGCGGCCTCGGAGGGAACGGAGGTAGGCTGCGTGGCTCGGCGCGCGCCGGCTATACAGAATCGATAGCCTTGCGCGCGCCGATCCCGGATTTTAGCGGCTACGTGCGTATCTACTAAAATCCAGCGTACTTTTGTTTGCGCCTGATGCGCCAACAAAAGTACGCCAATTTGAAAATCTACCCCTAAGAAGATCCCATGCTACTGATGCAATTAATAACAGTGGATATTCCCTAAGTAAATTTGATTAATAGCCGTTAATGGACTTCTCCTCCAAGAACTTATCCAAACCTTCTTTGAACCCAGCTACACTAACTGCACTAACCACATCCTCTGGCAACAAATTCCAGAGCTTTATTGTGCGTTGAGTGAAATGCACAATAAAATTGGTGTAGCTGGGTTCAAAAAAGGTTTGGATAAGTTCTTGGAGGAGAAGTCCATTACCTGCTATTAAGTTCACTTAGAGAATAGCCACTGCCATTAGCAATGGTAACATGGAATAGACTTAGGGGTAGATTTTTAAAAAAAGCGCGATTGCCTACTTTTGTTTGCGCAGCAGGCGCAAACAAAAGTACGCTGGATTTTATAAGATACGCACATAGCCGAGCGTATCCTCTAAAATCCTGGATCGGCGCGCGCAAGGCTGCCGATTTTGGGCAGCCTGCGTGTGCCGAGTCGTGCAGCCTGCCTCCGTTCCCTCCGAGGCCGCTCCGAAATCGGAGCGGCCTCAGAGGGAACTCTCTTTCGCCTTCCCCTCACCTTCCCCTCCCTTCCTCTACCTAACCCACCCCCCCCCCCGGCCCTATCTAAACCCCCCCTTACCTTTGTCCCTAGATTTACGCCTGCGAGAAGCAGACGTAAATCTACGCACGCCAGCGGACTGCTGGCGCGCCGTCTTCTGACCCGGGGGCTAGTCCGGAGGCCTGGACCACGCCCCCGGGCCGGCGCCATGCCCCCAGTCCCGCCACCGAAACACCGTGCCCCGCCCCCGAAACACCACGTCATCCGGCCCCGCCCCTGACACGCCCCCCGACACGCCCCTTTCGAAAATCCCCGGGACCTACGCGCGTCCCGGGGCTCTGCGTGCGCCGGCGGCTTATGGAAAATACGCGAGCAGGGCTTTTAAAATCCGCCCGTTAGTGTTTGTGTACTTGCCAGGTTCTTGTGGCCTGGTTTGGCCACTGTTGGAAACAGGATGCTGGGCTTGATGGACCCTTGGTCTGACCCAGCATGGCAGTTTCTTATGTTCTTAATAAATTGTCATGTATTGGTTTACGAACTGCACTACTCATACAGAATGATGCACAATCAAATGAGCAATGTATTTATTTATTTGTTTGTTTTTAAAAATGCAGATTGCACACACATTCATTCTTCCTGGCAGATCCCATGATAAAAACATACATAATAAAGACCAAACATAAACAACACTATAAAACTTGGAGCTCCCTTATAATAAAGAGAAGTTATAAAATGTATATACAATTTTACTTTCTGTCAATGTTCTCATGTCAAATGGCACAAAAAGATACCAGTTAAGGTCAATTAGAAGGACCATACAATCTAGGACCACCTCAACAACATGTGATGGGGGCTTTGCCTACGTATTTTTCCCATCCTTCGGCATTGGGAGAGGGGTTTTGAATTTTTGAATCCTCCCTTTGCCCAAACCCCACTTTTTTAGGGTATCCAATCCCTGGGGACATGCTCAATAGTCAGAGGGTTGGGCATGGCTGTAAGAGCCAGAAGGAAGGAAATAGCTGTAGAGGGTTGGAGATAGAGATTCCCCAGAATCTCTTGCAAGAAGCGGCTGTAGAAGTGGAATTTGAGCAGAGAAGCTGGAGTTCTCCTCAGGATCTAAAAAACAAAAAAACCAACCCAGTGATTTTAGGGATGTTTGGATTTTGAGGTTTTTGGAGTCTTCTGACCAGGACTTGGAGATTTGAAGAAGATTTTTGGAAATGTTGACCAGTCCAGAGGGAAGGGCACCCCCTCCTGATATCCTAATAGACTGGATCACTTTTTTTTTTTTTTTGCCCAAATGACCAGAAAAGCAAAGTGAAGAGATTTGTAGTGGAGACAGCTAAGAAGACAGGTTGGACTCTTGTTTTGGAGATATCTGAACAGACTTGGATTTGGATTACAAGTTGAGAGTTTTTTTGACCCACGGTTTGTAATTTTTACTATGGATAATGGTGCAAGGGACTGGGACAAAAAAATCATTTATTTTGAACACTACTTTGGCATCCTTGCTTTATTTTTGGTGACTGAAGATTAACTCCCCCCACCCATCTGGAATCAGAACCGGACCCATGGCAACCCTGAAATGTATTCGCAACACAAGACAGGGGCAGGCTACAAACACAACAGTTGCTTGATTATAAATCAAAGGCCTGTTTAAAAAGAAAGGGCTTTAACAACTTTTTGAAAATTTGGGTACAGGTGAGGATTCATAGCTACTCCCGAAGTGGGTTTCGAAATATTGGACCTGACACTGAAAAAGCACGATCTGGAGACTCTGATAGATGGATAACTCATAAGCAGATCTCAAAGCACATGTAGGAGCTTTAAATTGTAATATTGAGTTTGGCCAAGGCACCAAAATATGATCTAACAATTTATGAATTAACATCGCAGTTTAAACTTAATCTGCCACTCCTCTGGGATCCAATGCAGTGATTTAAGCATGGGCGTTATATGGTCATGACTGCCCACCCCCATTAAAACCCTAGCTGCTACATTTTGAGTGATCTGTAATGATCTCAGTGCATGTGCAGATAGACCCATGAATAGAGCATTTCCGTCATCCATGTCTGTCAAAATGAATGCTTGAAGAGCAGACAAAAAATCATTAGCATTCAGCAAATTGTCAGCCTTCTCAAAATGTGCAGTTTAAACAAAGACGCCTTTATGACAGACTTCAGGTGCACCTGCAGAGACAAGTCTGATTCTAAAATAACACCCAGATTGTGTACTTGAGCTGATACTGGCATATTATGGCCATAAAAAACAAATGTAGTTAGGGTATCTCTTATAGGAATCCTATTCAAAACAATCACTGGTCTTTTCCAAATTGAGGTCAAACTGATTATGAGATAACCATGATTTGATTGTTGCTAGACAAATCAGTACTCATTCGTTGCTAACGAGGATGATAGTTTCAGTACAAATAATTGAATGTCATCTGTGTACAGTTTATTATTGACTCCCAAACCAGATACCAACGTGTATATGGGGTCATAAACATGTTAAATAAAATAGCAGATCGTACAGAACCCTGAGGAACACCAGATATAATCCTGAACCTTGTAGATATAGACAGCATAATATTGACTTGCTGAAATTGGTTTGACACATAAGATGCAAACTATTCAAGCACAATGCCTGCCACATCAATCTTTTTCAATCAAACAAGTAATGCACTGCATGGCGATTTAAAGTGTCAAACACTGCAGAAATATCCAAGAGCACTATTAAATAACTCATCCCACTATCAAATCCCCATCGGATTGAATCAAAACTTGATAACAATGGGATTGATAACGAAAGGCTAGCTAGGTTAACCAGATAAACATCTGGCTAACTTAGCTGGGATATTCAGCAGGTATATTCAGCAGCTGGATAAGTTAGCTGGATAAATATATCTGCTTGAGGAATCAGATAACACAAGTAATTTATATATTGTTCTACATCTTCAGTTGAGTAGTGTGCTGCAGATTTGGGATGCACTTTAACATGCGCTTTAGTTTTAAACTGATTGGACTACTGCAACATACTTTACCAGGGGTTGCCTAGAGCTACTCTTAAACAAATGCAGATGGAGCAGAATACTGGTGGTGAAGGGTTATAAAGACCATGACCATATTACACCAGCCTTACGGGAGTTACACTGACTATCTATTCCCCAGTGTATTAAATTTAAACTACTATCTGCTGTACATAAATGTTTACACTATATAGGTCCTAAATAGTTGTAGTAGTGGGTTCTTTGGGAATGTGGTAGTCTGTATATGCAAACTAAGAAAATAACAACATTGACTGTATTTTGTGAAATAATGAATAACTATATTTCTGTAAAATATATGTACAAAACAGCTACTTATGAGAACATCTGAAACAAATAACAAACAAAGCAAACCAACATATATACAATATCAGAGACGCTGAATCCATTTTCTCTGTCTCAGCTCTGGTCAGCAGTCCCCTCATCCCACAATGAATCTGTATATTATATCCTTGACTTTCGGATGCGCAGAACAATTCTCTTTGTTTATAACTCCTGATAAGAAAAAAACTACTGCTTATGTCCTCTAAGATGGTGGACTTCCTTGTCTTCGTTCACTACTACTAATCACCATATTGTGAAACATCCCCAAATAATAATCAGAAATCAGTACATGTATCAGGTAGCAAGTAATCACTACTATTGATTGTCCCAAAAGCAAAAGTATATCCATGAAGGCTTGGCAATTGCCAAATGTGTCAGTGCTCAGCTCTTGCCGAAACAAGCTGTGCTATACTTTTGACTGATAAAGCCAATTATGAGTTAAGATTTAACTCTTAATATGCCATCTGGCTGCAAGCAAGCAGCAGTCTTATCCTTTGAATTAAGTCTTATTGCCATTTTGTACTCAAGGGTGGGAGCCATGAGCTGTGGGCAAAGAAGGGAGAGAACTGTGTGCGAGGTGCCAGGCTGCTTTTAATAAATGGGGTGAAAAACTACCTAATATCCCACACAATTTCTTAGCAGAGAAAATATGCAGACTGACCTTGTACATCATTTAAGCTCTACTTTTTGTAATACTAAGGGGAAAAAAGGTAATACTAAGAAGGCTAAAAAGAATGAAGCAAAAACTATCCTCTCAAAACTACCAAACCTACATGCAATCATTCTAACAATTTTTTCTCTCATAAAAGACATAATTATACACAAAATTACACACTAATATAATACTTAACTAGTTTGTTGACTCTTTGTTCCAACAACATGCTTTAGGTCAAAATAAGATCCCAGCCCTGTCTCGGGCTAGACTTCTTGCTACATGAAACTTGACTTTTACTTGTGTAGCATCTATTCTATGGGGCAAAGTTCCCTTGGAAATTTTGCAGATAGTGGACTTCCTGAAATATCACAAACAGCTTAAATCACATTTGTTTCTTGAAACTTTGGCGATTGCTTATGATGTATATATTTGATAATAGATGAGAAGTTAAAGGATTATACTAACAAATAGAAATTTTAAGAAGGTGTATCATTAATACTGGCAAGGGTGGATGGGAAATGTTGGTGTTTAAATTGTATATTTTATACAATTTTTATTGGGTATAGGCTTTTAATTATATTATGTAAAATATATGGTAGGGACTGAAGGGGCGGGTGAAGGGTAGTTCTATTATTTATAGTACATCACCTAGAGGTTTTCATATTGGTATATCAAATTGAATGAATAAATAAATAAATATCACAGCATCAATAAAGTGAATATTGGAGGGCTGGCAACCAGGCCAGAAACATATGACGATTCCTGTTTTGTTTTGTTTTTGTTACAGTCAGTAGCAGGAATATGACCAGGGCAGTAGATGGCTGGGCACACTTTCTGCACCTGGCTATAAGGGATTCCCTGGGGCCAAATAAGGTGGTAGCTATGTCCTGCAGGAATTGATATTGGGGCATTTTAACTAGAAAGTGAAGGTTAGGCAGTAGTTCCGTGAGAAGCAGGAAGCAGATGAAGCACCTGTGCATAAGTTTATTCAGGATGTAGGCACCAGAAATGCCACCTATCTGCTGATGCAGAGGTTAGTGGAGCAACAGACACCCCTGAGTTGTCAATGGATTCCAAATTGGTGTGGATCATCTCCTGGGGCATCAGGATTGGTTGCACATGACTCAGGTGGTACAAGTATTAAAGCCCTTCAAGGTTGCTATGGAGAATCTGAGTTCAACACCGTGAGCAAGGTCATCCTGTGAGCAAGGTCACCCCATAGTGCAAGGTCATCCCCATAGTGCAAGGTCATCCCATGAGCAAGGTCATCCCCATAGTGCAAGGTCATCCCCATAGTGCAAGGTCATCCGTGAGCAAGGTCATCACCATAGTGCAAGGTCATCCCCATAGTGCAAGGTCATCCCGTGAGCAAGGTCATCCCCATAGTGCAAGGTCATCCCCATAGTGCAAGGTCATCCTGTGAGCAAGGTCATCCCTATAGTGCAAGGTCATCCCGTGAGCAAGGTCATCCCCATAGTGCAAGGTCATCCCCATAGTGCAAGGTCATCCCGTGAGCAAGGTCATCCCCATAGTGCAACTTGTGGAGGAGACATTACAGAGTTTCTGGCAGGAATAGGGCCCGGCACCAGAGGTATTGGTGTTCGTGGATTCCTTGCAGCTGGGGGTGTTCATACCACTATTTGTCTCATTTTGCCTCTCTCATAATGTCTTGGGCTGTTCATGCCACTGTTGGAGCCATTTGTCCCTCGTTTGGTGCCCTGGGGTTTTTATGTAATTCTTGGCATCTTAGGGTACCGTTCCCTCTACTGAAGATGTCAGCCAGCAAGTTTCATAAAACTTGGATGGGAAACCCCAGTATTAGAGTCTAAAATACGATGCATTGCTTCCCCCAATTACTTTGATGGAAATGAATGGAACAAGCTTCTGATCCAAACCAAAAGAACCAAATGAAACAGGGGGTGGGGTAGAATTGATGATTCAAAATAATTTTTTTGTAGAAGAAAATTAATACATGTTAATCAATCAAAGGGTTCAGAATGTCTACAAATAAAATTGGGGGCAGTGTCGTACTAGCTTATTTATAGTTTATTGAGCACCATATAACCCATATCTGTCTCTGCCAGAGTTAAGCCAATTATTATCTGTTCAATTAGGTTGTTCTAATTTGCTTGTGAAACTCCCACATGCAAGGGGCACCCGAGTGAGCCAAGTGCCAGTCTCTCAGGAAGGGTTCAGAGGGGATGCGGCTCGAGCAGATGGCGCAGTGGACTTGGGCCCAGAGGCTGGGAGGGCACGCAGGATAGGGCACTCACTCACTGAGAAACCCCTCCATGACCCCTTTTGACTGCTTTATCTTCTTTGCCCCAACTTTTACAATTACCAGAAAAATGGGACTCCCACTGAGAATATATTCTGGTGTATATTTTTGGTAATCTCTGCATAGCAAAAATCACTGATTAAATCAGAGTGCACTGGTTTGAACGCTAAGCTGAGATACTTGCACAGAGCATAAGAAAAGATTGGGTGAGTTAAAACATCAACAATTATATACATTCCTTCCCCTTAGTTAGGAGAACGTTTTACAAAATCTTTTTCCCACTCTTCTACTCAATACCTTAACATACTGTCAGAAGTTACCTTTATTACTTCTCATCTCCACCATTCCCCCTTCTCTTCAAATGACCAAAAACATCATCATATCAGAACACGGATCATCAAGTCATTTCTCAGTATTCACAGTTTGTTGCACGCCGATGCACGGTATCTCTTTTCTGGGGTCCGGAAACTCTGTTCACTCGAGAATCTCTCTCACGTTCCATCCATGCGACACTCAGGAACGTCTCTGGTGTCCTGGTTCTCTTCTCACTGCAGTTTCCTCACCACAGCACCACTGCACCTCAGGCCAGATCCCCTGTTTGATGCTCCTTCAGGAGACCCACTATTCCTTCGCTGCTTCCCCTTGAGGAGAAAAGCCTTATGCACTGTGCCGAGGTCACCCCAAGCTCCGCGGATGAGTTCCCTCCAATAACTCCCTGCCAAAATCCTCACACTCCTGGACCTTGTTCCCCAATCTCCTTAAAGCAAAACCTCTTGCAGACACATTTCCCAACCCTTCACATTGACGCAGTTCAAATGCAGTGCGTAAAATAAATGTACCAGAATGATTGCCATCTAGTGGTCACTCATCATACTACACCCTTCAATTTCAAGAAAAAGCAGTTTTTGCTATTCTGCAACATTCTCACGCTCTATAGCGGCATCCCGGGTAAAACATGGCAGTCTCTCCCACCTAGAATTCTTGTTAGGGTTCTCTTAAGTAACAAAATGGGCCCTTTGGTGGAAGTCACACTTGCATTAGGTGATTTTATATTGATGAGCACATATCAGATCCTCCTCTGGATTTCTTGTCATTACTAGCCCAAGATTTTTGGTTTTTTTCAAATTCTTTATTTTAGCAGATGTTAATACATAAAAAAAAGGACAAAAAAGGAAACAATCCAACTTTATGACACCAGTAATATCCCCTCCCACTCACCCCCCCCCCCCTTAGAAGAGAGCAGATACCAAATGTTGATCAAGGCAAATCATAATGACAAGGTTACATTTCTATTGTAAACAAGCAAATAAGTACATCATGCCCAGCAGGGAGGTCTCTCTGGTGAACCTCAGAAAGGATGGGTATTCCAATATGTATTTATTTATTTATTTAAATTCTTTTAATATACCGATGCTCAAGACCAGGTCTTATCGTACCGGTTTACAATAAAACTAGGGGATAAACCAGTTAACACTGAAAGCGAAAGTTACATTACAACAGGGAATGTGGAACTGGGCTGTTAGAAAAAAAGGGATAGATTAACAATTTCTAACTGGAGAGCAGGGCATGTAAGCAGAGAGTAATTGCTTACATGGTAAGAATTATATACAATTTACACAGTGGAGTCGGTTAGGCAAATTATATGAGAGCTTAGTTAGCAGAAAAACAGTTCCTTTGTGCGGCAGAAAGAGGACGCAACCGTGGGGTGTTGGTCCGTGTGGGTAACCATAAGGCTTCTTCAAGGATATGCTTGGGCGAACAGCCATGTTTTTAATTTTTTTCTGAATGTGATATGACAATGTTCCTGGCGGAGATCTGGCTGGAGAGAATTCCAGTGATGCGGACCGGCAGTTGATAGCGCTCGTTTTTCAATGGCGTTGTGTATAGTGGATTTGTTCGGGGGAACCTGGAGGGAGTCTCTGTATGCAGATCTGGTAGGTCTTGCTGAGGAGTGTGGTTTGAGGGGTATGGTGAGTTGGAGAGAGGATTGCTGAAATATGGTTTTGTGAATGATGCTCAGTGTCTTGAAGAGAATTCTGTAGCGGATGGGTAGCCAGTGAAGTATTTTTAGAATCGGTGTGATGTGGTCCATACGGCGAGAGTTTGTGAGGATCCTGGCTGCAGCGTTTTGCAGCATTTGAAGAGGTTTGGTAGAAGAGGCTGGGAGACCAAGCAGCAGCGCATTACAATAATCAATCTTTGAGAATAGTATGGCTTGAAGGACTGAGTGGTAGTCATGGAAGTGTAGGAGAGGTCTTAACTGTTTTAGGACCTGTAGTTTGTAAAAACCTTCTTTAGTGGTGTTGGTAATGAATTTTTTAAGGTTCATTCTGGAGTCTAGGATGGCTCCAAGGTCTCTCACTTGATTTACTAATGGTGTATTAGTAGTGTTGGCTAGTGGGTTATTATCATTGGGGGAAATGACCAGCAGTTCGGTCTTGGACGTATTGAGAACAAGGCTGAGGCTTGTGAAAAGGAGGTTGATGGCGTGAAGGCAGCTATTCCAATAGTTTAGAGTGTCGGAAACGGGATCCTTGCCAAGAGTTCTTCTCTGGACCATAGTCTTTCCAGGCAATAAGGTAGTAGATTACGAACTCTACAAGCATTCAGAATCTCCTGTACTTCGTACTGGGTATCTTCCTCGGCTGTTATCTGTGGGGTCCAAGAGAGCAAGACTGGTTTGAATAGGGAGATATGGAACACATTATATACTCTGAGAGATGGTGGCAAGTGGAGTTTATAGGCTATGGGGCCCAACAAAGTATGGTACAAACTTCAAGGAAGGCATTCTTAAAATAAGATTTTTGGTACTCAGCCAAACCAAAGTTCCTGGGTGTAGAGGAGGTGCTGGGCACCATCTTTTATTGGCTTGTGCCATTAAATACTTGGCCACTTGGTCCAGCAGGTGGTGGGTTTTTAGCCACAACTCTTGAAACTCTTGTTGCATCAAGGTAACAAAGACCAGTGAGTTTGCCTGGTGTTTAGTATCTGGGCTTGTGCCAAATGTTCAAGGTTTTTATGATCTGTGTAGATAGTTACTGGATGCTTGGTCCCCTCCAGCAGATGTCACCATTCTTCTAAAGCCAGCTGGACTGCTAGTTCACGGTTTCTTATGGTATAGTTCCTCTCCACTGGGGACAATTTCCTCAAAATCTAGGAGCAAGTCACAAGTGTATTATTGTGGTTATGTTGCAGGAGGACAGCACCTACCCCAATGGTGGATGCATCTACCTCAAGGATGAATGGCCAGGTTGGATATGAGTGATGAGTAAATTCCTCTTTGAGTCATTTGAAAGACTGAATGACAGCCATGGTCCAGTTTTTGATATCTCATCTTTTCTTAGACATGGCGGTGAGCGGAGCTGCCAAAGAAGAGTTGTTAGGGATAGACAAGAGTTGTTAGGGATAGACTGCCTATAGTAATTGGAAAAACCTAAGAAACATTGCAGTGCCTTGAGTTTCACAAGACGAGGCTATTCTAGAATGGCCTTTAATTTGTCTGGATCCATATTAAGGCCCTAGTGGAAGACAATGTACCCAGAAAGGGAAATTTGTCATGTTCAAAATCACATTTCTCCAATTTAGCATACAGGTGGTGCTCCCAAAGCCTTTGAAGGACCTGCTTGAAATGAGCCCAGTGTTCTGACAATGGTTTGGAGAAGACTAAGATATCATCTAGGTAGACTACTATATTGGAGTAGAGGATGTCCCAGAAGATCTCATTGACCATGAATTGAAATACTGAGGAGGCATTACATAACCAAAGGGTATCATAAGATGCTCACAGTGTCCATCATGGGTGTTGAAGGCCAATTTCCATTTGTCACCTTCATGAATTATAAAAACATAGAAATGACGGCAGAAGAAGACCAAACGGCCCATCCAGTCTGCCCAGCAAGTTTCACACTCTCTTTTTTTTCATACTTATCTGTTTCTCTTGGCTCTTAGTAACCTTTTGGTTCTATTACCCTTCCACCCCCACCATTAATGTAGAGAGCAGTGTTGGAGCTGCATCTAAATGAAATATCTAGCTTAATTAGTTAGGAGTAGTAACTGCCGCAATAAGCAAGCTACACCCATGCTTGTTTACCCCGACTATGTAATTCAATCCTTGTTGGTTGTCTGTATATAGATCCACTTTTCTTCATTCCCCCTGCCATTGAAGCAGAGAGTTATGCTGGATATGCATTGAAAGTGAAGTGTCAGTCTTTCTCCCCTGCTGTTGAAGCAGAGAGCTATGCTGGATATGCTTGAAGACTTTCTCCCCTGCCATTGAAGCAGAGAGCTATGCTGGATATGCTTGAAGTATCAAACTTTCTCCCCTGCCATTGAAGCAGAGAGCTATGCTGGAAATGCTTGAAGTGTCAGACTTTCTCCCCTCCGTTGAAGCAGAGATCTATGCTGGATATGCTTGAAGACTTTCTCCCCTGCCGTTGAAGCAGAGAGCTATGCTGGATATGCTTGAAGACTTTCTCTCCTGTCGTTGAAGCAGAGAGCTATGCTGGATATGCTTGAAGACTTTCTCCCCTGCCGTTGAAGCAGAGAGCTATGCTGGATATGCTTGAAGTGTCAAACTTTCTCCCCTGCCGTTGAAGCAGAGAGCTATGCTGGAAATGCTTGAAGTGTCAGACTTTCTCCCCTCCATTGAAGCAGAGATCTATGCTGGATATGCTTGAAGACTTTCTCCCCTGCCATTGAAGCAGAGAGCTATGCTGGAAATGCTTGAAGACTTTCTCCCCTGTCGTTGAAGCAGAGAGCTATGCTGGATATGCTTGAAGACTTTCTCCCCTGCCGTTGAAGCAGAGAGCTATGCTGTATATGCTTGAAGACTTTCTCCCCTGCCGTTGAAGCAGAGAGTTATGCTGGATATGCTTGAAGACTTTCTCCCCTGCCGTTGAAGCAGAGAGCTATGCTGGATATGCTTGAAGACTTCCTCCCCTGCCGTTGAAGCAGAGAGCTATGCTGGATATGCTTGAAGACTTCCTCCCCTGCCGTTGAAGCAGAGAGCTATGCTGGATATGCTTGAAGACTTCCTCCCCTGCCGTTGAAGCAGAGAGCTATGCTGGATATGCTTGAAGACTTCCTCCCCTGCCGTTGAAGCAGAGAGCTATGCTGGATATGCATTGAAAGTGAAGTATCAGGCTTATTTGATTTGGGGTAGTAACTGCCATAAAAATCAAGCTACTCCCTGCTTTTTTGTGAATGCAAATCTTTTTTTTTTTCCCCACATTCATTTACGTCTTCTAGACTTTATGGATCCACAGTGTTTATCCCACGCCCCTTTGAAGTCTTTCACACTTCTGGTCTTCACCACTTCCTCCGGAAGGGCATTCCAGGCATCCACCACCCTCTCCGTGAAGAAATACTTCCTGACATTGGTTCTGAGTCTTCCTCCCTGGAGCTTCAAATCGTGACCCCTGGTTCTGCTGATTTGTTTCTGACAGAAAAGGTTTGTCGTTGTCTTTGGATCTGAAAGTCTTTATCATTTCACCTCTGCTCCTCCTTTCCTCCAGGGTGTACATATTTAGATTCTTCAATCTCTCCTCATAAGTCATTCGATGAAGACCTTCCACCTTTTTGGTCACCCTTCTCTGGACCGCCTCCATCTTGTCCGATTAAACTGTATGTCCCTCGAAGGTCCAGTTCAGTGAAGACCTGGGCACCATGTAAGCAATTAAAGAGTTCTGAGATCATAGCGATTCTTTTTGGTGATGGAGATAAGACCCCTGTAATCAATACAAGGATGAGGAGACCCATCCTTTTTCCCAACAAAGAAGAAGACTGCCCCAGCAGGCGATGAGGAATGGCTTTTGTCTAACCTCTCCTTATATATTTGCTCATGGTTTCTGTTTCTGTTGCGGATAGCAGGTAAACTCAGCCTCTGGGTTAAGTTTACCTAGGAGTAAGTCTATGGTGTCTGCTGTTTGCTGAATATGTCAGAGTAGGTTGAGTACTTGAGAGGCAACCCAGGCTTCTCAGAGACAGTTACTTGGCCCAGTAGCCTTGGTGGGTGAACCTGGGCTAGGCAGTACATCTGGTAGGTGGGACCCCAGCAGAAGATCTTCAGTGTACCCCAGTCAATATGGGGCTGATTTTGCCTCATCCATGGGATAAAATTGTTAATACCTCCTGTCAGGACGTATTGGTGGATTTGCTTGTGATGGAGCAGGCTCATTTCCATCTGTAGAGGTTCAGTAAATAGAGTAATATGCCCTGACAGAGGTCACTGAAGAGACAGTGAGCTCCATGTTCAATGGCTCAGTGGGAATTCCATGTTGATTTACTAGTTCCTCTGCAATGAAGTTGCCTGCCGCCCCTGTATCTAGGAAGGCTTGCACGTAGATGTGGGTCCCTTGCCAGAAGAGACCGATAGGAGCAAGGAACAAGGATTTTGGGAGAGGGAGTGGATTGATCTAGGGTGGCTCCCCTGCCAACCCTAGGTCCTAGTGTTTCCAGACTTTGCAGGGCAGTATACTGCAAAATGACCCTTCCCCAGCAGCAGCAGGAAAACCATAGAAAAAGGAAGTCCATCTCCAAAGCTGATTCCTCTAGTGAGATGGCAGACAAGCATCCCCCATGCCCACATCAATGGCAAGCCATAATGGAGCAGATAGGGTGATATTCTGTATCACTATTCCGTAGGCAGCATTGACGATGGTGACATGGAGCTTCAGGGAAATGATTGCTTCTGGTTCACCAGCCCCTGCAGTTATCCCAAAATTACAAAGTGCTCTCCAAGACAATCTTCAGTAGGCATATAATTTCCACCCTGCACAATCAGTGCCAGACTCAAATGCAGGTGCAGCTGGCCAACGCGGGGAGGAGTACCATTCATTTCACGAGTGACATCTGGTCCTGACAGAACACTCTACATGCCGACCTCTCCCTCACAACACAATAGCGGCAGCTGGGTGAGGTAGAAAAATGCAGTAGCTCTAGTGGAGATGTACCTGCAGTATCTGGGTTGGGAGTGCTACATGCTTGGGTTTTGGACACAGAGCCATATCTCGGTCTATATCTTAATGGCAATAAGAACGATGGACGACTTGCAGCTAGGGCTGAGAGAAAGGACTGTTCCTGGTAATTTTACTACAAACAGTGATGCTAAGATGTAAAATGAAGTGGAAGATGGGAGCCATCAGGGGATCCAATGCTTTTTGTACTCTTGCTGCACACCTGCAGTAAATCATTCCATGGGGCTGGGGTCTAAGGAATAGAGCAGTTTCCCTTTCTTTGCTGGGGTACGGTCATACTTTTGAAGGCATTGGGTACAGGGTTGTGCCCCACTCTTTTGCTGAAGAGGAAAGGGGATCATCTGCAGCATATTCACATTTTTAAAACTTGGGCAGGGTGATCTGGCTGCTGGGACTCAAACATTTTTTTTTCATTATTTTATTGGGGAAGGTCAAGCCATGGAAACCCTGATACTTTTCCAATATTTTTGGTGGATATATTCTGACGTTAGCTCAGTAGGGTTAAAGTTATCCAGGTATTCGTACTCTGATAAATATAGGACTACTTTGCACGAAAACCAGACTGGGCTGAATATAAGAGACATGTGGGTAAGTTATCTGGACAGCTTGGCCCCTCCCAGAAATGCACCTGGGGCACCCCTGGTTTATCTGGCTAAGTTTTATATTTTATCCAGGTAAAATTTAGTAAGCTAAAGGGGAAGGAAATTTTACCCAGACAAACTCCTTTGAATATGGATCTTTTGATTGAGAGGTTGAGTAAAAGATATGAGAGGAGGGAGATGGAACTGGAGTTGATTTAAGCATAGGAATTATATGTGTAACTCCTGCTCCACGAGCTACCTGAACCCTGGGTACATTCGAGATTTGTGGGCAAATAGCCACCCCATGTCCCCTTGGGTTCTTTCCTGATAAGGGGATAGTTATAGTATTTCAAAGCTCTTAGGCTGTTAGGAGGTCTTCTGAGATCTTTCACTAAGAATAGCACACTGTCCTGCAGTCTGCTTCTAAAGAGTAAATCCTTTTACTGGCTAATTTGGTGTAGGCAAAGTATCTTGCAATGAATACATGTGGATCTGGTAGCCTCCATATTGAAAATAAAGTAAGGAAATCCAAAAGCATTCACAGATACAGTGATTGATAAAACCATAGAAATGTTCTGCACTCTGGAACCTTACCTTAGAACATAAGAAAATGCCATACTGGGTCAGACCATCAAGCCCAGCATCCTGTTTCCAACAGTGGCCAATCCAGGCCATAAGAACCTGGCAAGTACCCAAAAAACTAAGTCTATTCCATGTTACCGTTGCAAGTAATAGCAGTGGCTATTTTCTGAGTCAACTTAATTAATAGCAGGTAATGGACTTCTCCAAGAACTTATCCGAGCCCTTTCGGACCTGCTGCGAGGAACAGCATGGAGCAGCAGGCCTGGCCTGAGGTTGAGGGCAGACGGGCCTTGACATGTAGACAGGACTATGGTCGATGCGACGGCATCGCAGACAAAACACTTAGTTGATGCGAAGGCATCACTGACGAAGACACTTGGTGGATGCGACGGCATGCCTGACGAAGACACTTGGCTGATGCAACGGCATCACTGACGAAGACACTTGGTGGATGCATCCCTGATGAAGACACTTGGTACTTGGCAACAGCTGGGAGGAAGGACCTTTGCACTGTCTCTCAGGGTGCCCTACTCAGGCCACCCGCGGGACTGAGTCGCGGACCACCCTGCCCACTGCGCGCCCTACACAGCCCTTGGAGGCTGGTCACGGACCACGAGGAGAGCGGGACAAGCGCGGGGAAGATCCAGGCAAAGAGGAACTCTAATGATGAAGCCGGTGTCATCCGAAGCTCCCTCTATGGCTGGCGGGAACAGAGGCTCAGGAGCACAGGGACGAATCACACCTGTAGGCCCCTCCACTCTTGGGCACAACATCATCCGAGAACCACGGCTCTGCAGGAATGGAAGGCTCAGGAGCACCAGACGAAGACGCAGGGAAGAACATCCGGAAAGGCAGGCACATCAGGATGAGGAAGATTATGACGAGACATCAAAACATGGACTGGGACCTCAGGCAAAACACCAAGACATGAAGACGTGGAAGAAGGCAGATGAGACGAGGAGCTCCACGAAGAACAGAAGACCTTACAAGACTCTGGCAGGCAGGAGCCTCCAGAGGGGATGGTACTCCGATGCAAGGCCATGAACAGACTAACGGAGCAGCCATTTATAGGGCTAAAGCAGGAAGTCCCATTAAAGATGGGGGCAAATAGATAAGGATTAGAAGTCAAAATGTCCAAATTTCAATCCTTTATTGGCGAATTAAAATCTTTAAAATGCCCGACTCAGGCCGAGTTTCGCCCTCTCTCAAAGGGGCGGCATCAGGGGCTCTGTCACATCAAATTAAAATTCATATTTGTGCAGATGGAGTGTATAAAGATGCATCGTATGGTCTCTGAACAGGAGTGTCAGTAAACATATAGCTGTGTTCAATGTGTTAAGGTCAAATGTCATTCATTAGTAGACACATCAACAGCATACCATTTATAAAATTGCAGCAAGTCTCATATCGTTACTGTTCGTATTCAGATGCGCTCTAATAATGAATGACATTTGACCTTAACACATTGAACACAGCTATATGTTTACTGACACTCCTGTTCAGAGACCATACGATGCATCTTTATACACTCCATCTGCACAAATATGAATTTTAATTTGATGTGACAGAGCCCCTGATGCAGCCCCTTTGAGAGAGGGTGAAACTCGGCCTGAGTCGGGCTGTTTAAAGATTTTAATTCTCCAATAAAGGATTGAAATTTGGACATTTTGGCTTCTAATCCTTATCTTTTTGCCTCCAAGCCTGCTTTGTTAGACAGCCTTCCTTGCTGCTTTCTTAACCCATTAAAGGTGGGGCCAGCACACTTCCTGTGCCTGGCCCTTTAAATCTGGCAGAGAGGCGAGGGCCGGCACCTAAGAAGCAGGAAACAGCGGCTGTGCAGGACCATGGACAGCGGCCTGCACAGCGTCTGTGCATACAGACGCAGGCAGGGCCTGAGGAGCAGGCCCTGACGTCGGCAGTGGCTCCAGCTGCTGCGGGGAGCCCCGGGGGCGGCTCCAGTCGCCGGACCAGCCCCGGGATGCGGCCTTAACGCCACGAAGATGGCAATGGCGTCGGGGGCGGACCCGGCCCCGCAGCTAGAAGCAGCACCGTACCGCGGAGGAGGAGGCCCAGGGCGGCCTCCGGGTTGCGTGGGCAGCGACAGACCGCGGCTCTAGCTGCGCAGGAGGCCCAACGGAGGCGTTCTGCCGCGTCAGGTAAAGAAGGCAGCGACATGGTGAGTGCCTGCTCGCGGGGAGGCCCGCGGGCAGCAGAGGTCATAACACCTAGAAGCCTCTCATGAGGAACTTTGTCAAACGCCTTCTGAAAATCCAAGTATACTACATCTACCAGCTTCACCTTTATCCACATGTTTATTAACTCCTTCAAAAAAGTGAAGCAGATTTGTGAGGCAAGACTTGCCTTGGGTAAAGCCATGCTGACTTTGTTCCATTAAACCATGTCTTTCTATATGCTCTGTGATTTTGATGTTTAGAACACTTTCCACTATTTTTCCTGGCACTGAAGTCAGGCTAACCGGTCTGTAGTTTCCCGGATCACCCCTGGAGCACTTTTTAAATATTGGGGTTACATTTGCTCTCCTCCAGTCTTCAGGCACAATGGATGATTTTAATGATAGGTTACAAATTTTTAGTAATAGGTCTGAAATTTCATTTTTTTAGTTCCTTCAGAACTCTGGGGGTATACCATCTGGTCCAGGTGATTTACTACTCTTCAGTTTGTCAATCAGGTCTACCACATCTTCTAGGTTCACCGTGATTTGATTCAGTCCATCTGAATCATTGCCCATGAAAACCTTCTCCAGTACGGGTACCTCCCCAACATCCTCTTCAGTAAACACCGAAGCAAAGAAATCATTTAATCTTTCCGCGATGGCCTTATCTTCTCTAAGTGCCCCTTTAACCCCTCAATCATCTAACGGTCCAACTGACTCCCTCACAGGCTTTCTGCTTCGGATATATTTTAAAAAGTTTGTACCGTGAGTTTTTGCCTCTAAGGCCAACTTCTTTTCAAATTCTCTCTTAGCCTGTCTTATCAATGTCTTACATTTAACTTGCCAACTTTTATGCATTATCCTATTTTCTTCTGTTGGATCCTTCTTCCAATTTTTGAATGAAGATCTTTTGGCAAAAATACCTTCTTTCACCTCCCCTTTTAACCATGCCGGTAATCGTTTTGCCTTCTTTCCACCTTTCTTAATGTGTGGAATACATCTGGACTGTGCTTCTAGAATGGTATTTTTTAACAATGACCACGCCTCTTGCACACTTTTTACTTTTGTAGCTGCTCCTTTCAGTTTTTTTCTAACAATTTTTCTCATTTTATCAAAGTTTCCCTTTTGAAAGTTTAGCACGAGAGCTGTGGATTTGCACACTGTTCCTTTTCCAGTCATTAAATCAAATTTGATCATATTATGATCACTATTGCCAAGCGGCCCCACCACCGTTACCTCTCTCACCAAGTCCTGTGCTCCACTGAGAATTAGATCTAAAATTGCTCCCTCTCTCGTCGGTTCCTGAACCAATTGCTCCATAAAGCTATCATTTATTCCATCCAGGAATGTTTATCTCTCTAGCGTGTCCTGATGATACATTTACCCAGTCAATATTGGGGTAATTGAAGTCTCCCATTATTACCGCACTACAGCTTCATATTCAGTAAGCCAATGAGTGGATAAGTTATTTGCCTAAAGTTAGCCAGATAACTTGTCCCACAAATGCCACACTGAATTGAATTGTCTAAAGTTATCTGGCTACATGTAAGTGGGTGGGTAACTTAAAATCCTAACCAGCTATATCTGATTATAATTGAGTGGATTGTTAAGTTATCCGGCTGGGTATAGCTGGAAAACTTTCCAGTTAACAAAAATTAAGTAGCACTGTAACTTTAAAAAAGAAAACACCTTTGTGGGCCAGCAGCCCAATTACACCCCGCCTCTAATGTGTATACATTTGCCCTGCCAGGCCGAGTTACCCTAACCCCCCCCATACCCCAATGAAAGACTCTAATTGTTGTAAGAGGAAGTCGCAGATTGACCCAACCACCTCCTTTCCTGTTTCATTGTAATTAATGCCTCGCTGCCATCCCCCTTCCTCACCCTCTCCCCACCCTCACTCACATTTTCATGTTCACCCCGTCCCACCTGTCCTCTTACCTGCTCCCAGCACTTCCAGCACCGTTCTGATGTGACAAGCGCTGGAAGCCTCTAAAGCAGGTCTAACGTTATCTCACTAACCTAGCTGGATATAGTATATAAGTTAGCTGGATAAATAAATCCTTCTCTCAAATGGCCCCAGAATGCCTCTTTTTTTTTTTCTGGAGAATGACTTATCCAGCTCTAATTTAGTAGCTGAATAGAGCAAACCTTGCCATTTTGATGTGAGTTATCCATCTTAATGGCTTTTGAATATTGACCTCCTACAGGGTCTGTCCCCTCTGGACTCCCCATGTTGCATTATCTGTTTTCTTAGTGCAATTCCTGTAGTCCAGCAGCTCTGCACTGGAAGTCTCTCTTGTACTAGCAAGAAGGAGCACCTGCGAACCTCTTTCACACTGCAGCTCTGAAGAAAGGTTTCAGTAGTGACAGTCCTCCCTTCGACTCCAGTAAGAACTCCATTTCCTAAAATTCAAACAATAAACACATCTACGGGGCTAACTTACCTCTTCCTTTGGATCTTCATGAGTTCCTTCTTGAGATCCTCCTTGGAACCCAAGAAATCTAAAGCACTTGAATCCCAGCCACCCTTTCAGGACAGGAGATTGAGGAAAAAGAATATAAGTCAATGTGGGGTCATGAGTTCTGTTAAACATCAATTTTCTGAAGTCACCACCCACTGGGATGTGGGATAGGAATGTCAGGGAATACTACACACAGAAAGACCCAACACACACAAACAAACCACTATATACTAATAAACTAGCATCTAACCAAGATGCCATCAACTCTGTGAAGAAAGCCTATATCTACACGAAACTGTCAGCCGCAAGAAACAACCCCAGACAATTATATACCTCTGTAAAGAAAGTAATTAACCCCTGCTCAGCCCCCTCTACTCTCCCACCCACCCTCCTAGGAATGAATATTGCAGAGATATTTGAAACATAGAAACATAGAAATGACGGCAGAAGAAGACCAAACGGCCCATCTAGTCTGCCCAGCAAGCTTCACACATTTTTTTCTCATACTTATCTGTTTCTCTTAGCTCTTTGGTTCTATTTCCCTTCCACCCCCGCCATTAATGTAGAGAGCAGTGATGGAGCTGCATCCGAGTGAAATATCAAGCTTGATTAGTTAGGGGTAGAAGGGGTAGTAGAGGTAGTAACCGCCGCAATAAGCAAGCTACACCCATGCTTATTTGTTTTACCCAGACTATGTTATTCAGCCCTTATTGGTTGTTTTTCTTCTCCCCTGCCGTTGAAGCAGAGAGCTATGCTGGATATGCGTGAAGTATCAATTTTTCTTCTCCCCTGCCGTTGAAGCAGAGAGCTATGCTGGATATGCGTGAAGTATCAGTTTTTCTTCTCCCCTGCCGTTGAAGCAGAGAGCTATGCTGGATATGCGTGAAGTATCAGTTTTTCTTCTCCCCTGCTGTTGAAGCAGGGGAGAAGAAAAACTTCTTTGCTTCTTATTTCATCAATAGGACAGCAACTGTCAACAGCACCTTCAATAACTCTTATACTGAAAAATCTGATGCTGATCTGAACGATGATGGCACAACTTGGGAACACTTTGATGACATTATAGCATTTGACACTACTAAGATTATCAAGAACCTGAAACCATCATCTAATCCCCTCAACACATGCCATACTTCACTACTTAAACTGATCAAACTGGATATTACTCCGTACATCACAAGTTCATTAACTCTTCATTTCAACATGATGTCGTCCCTGACCTTCTAACACATGCTTCAGTCTGACCCATACTTAAAAAACGTTCAGCTGATCCCACCATCATCTCCAGCTATAGCCCAATCTCTGCCCTATCGCTCATGGCCAAAGAATATGAAACAGCAGTACTTCACCAACGTTGCAACTTCATCGATATGAATAATATCCTCAACCAATATCAGTTTGCATTCAGAAAACAAAACAGCACCAAATTATTGTTTCTCCCCAGCTTTGACATGGTGAGACGGGCTTTGATCAAGGCTCAGCATTCCTCCTATGTCTACTTGACATCTCTGCTGCATTTGACACCATCAATCATGCCATCTTAAGAACATAAGAACATAAGAAAATGCCATACTGGGTCAGACGAAGGGTCTATCAAGCCCAGCATCCTGTTTCCAACAGTGGCCAATCCAGGCCATAAGAACCTGGCAAATACTCAAAAACTAAGTCTATTCCATGTTACCATTGCTAATGGCAGTGGCTATTCTCTAAGTGAACTTAATAGCAGGTAATGGACTTCTCCTCCAAGAACTTATCCAATCCTTTTTTAAACACAGCTATACTAACTGCACTAACCACATCCTCTACTCTCAAGACTGCATCCTCTACTCTCAAGACTGCACTCCATTGGTATAACAGGCCTTGTGCTAGCATGGTTCTCCTCATACTTCAACAACAGGACCCAACAAGTCCAAATTGAGTCTTTTACTTCATTCTCAATGCCTCTGTGCTCTGGAGTGCCCCAAGGTTCGGCTCTCTCTGCTGCTTTATTCAACCTTAACCTAACTCCATTAGTCCGCATCCTAGATGACCTTGGAGTTCACTATAAAATGTATGCTAATGATAGTCAATTCTTCTATCCTTTAAACGAAAAATGGGCCCATACAGAATCTATCCTCACACACTGTCTTATAACCATCCAAAAATGGCTCAACAACAATAAATTAGCTCTCGACATATTGAAAACGGAAATCATTATATTATCCCGCCAACCGATCACTAAGACACCAAACCTTTTCCCATTTGATTCCCAGTCCATCCCCATTTCCCAAAGCATATGAAATCTGGGATTCACAATTAACCCCTCTTTCTCCATATGCAACCACATAAGAACTACTACCAACTTCTCCTTCTACAAACTACGCTTACTCTTTTATCTTAAGCCCTTGTAAACAGTCTGACTTCAGGTTGGTTCTTCAATCACTACTATTCTCTGGGATAGATTACTGCAACTCTCTCCTAACAGGTCTCCCTGCATATACCACCCATCCTCTACAGATCATACAAAACTCGGCAGCAAGACTCCATGCACAATCGAGCACCCCATGCACAATCACATCTCTCTTGTGCTCAATTGCTGCTCGGGCTTCCTATCATTCTCCGAGTACAAAACAAGCTTGCCATGATCATTTACTCATCGATTCACAATCTACACTTCCCATAGATTTCCTCAATAATAAAAATCCACACCGCCCCTTCCTCTCAGATCATCTAACCAAATGTTATTAGATGCCCCTCCACTAAAGCTCACCCACCTTGTGGAAACCAGAGAATGCATATTTTTCTTCACAGGGCCACTCCTTTAGAACAGCCTACCTAAGGAAGTAAGATGTCTCTGAGAAAGAATATTATTTTAAAAAGCCCTAAAAACCTACCTCTTCAAGAAAGCATTCCCAAATCTAAATGACACTGGTCTACCCCCAACATGCTTCTCCTCTGATGGTGCTACTTAGCCGACTTCTGTTCCACCTTTTGCACATTCAGGCACTACTCAGCTGTTTTCTGCCCTTTCATCTCACCCTTCTCATAAGAATGTAATCCCCAGATTCTTATTTGTTCCTCCCTCCTCCTTTAAATCATGTTAACCCCCCTCTCATAAGAACATGTTTCTCCCCCTCTCCTCAGATCTCGTATTCCCCCTTTAAGAATTTTGTATTGTCTTGTCCTCTCACAGACATTTGATTGTGTATGGTTATTTTGTACCCCACTCTGAAAGTAGGAAGGGTGGGAAATAAATGTTTGTAAATAAATAAATAAATACACACGCCTACTCTTTCTGACATCATACAGAGCTTGTGAGGACTCTGATGACTTTTAGAATGGATGACATGCTTACGTATGTTTATCTATACAAATTGGCAGAGACCCAAAGTGGAAGAACCTAAACTGGGCAGAATCTTTATCCTCCTTTATTTATTTATTATATGTTACCATGTGGTATACCTCAAGGCCTTAAATCCATTTCTTGCTCATAAACCAAATACCTCACAAGTCTTGTAGTTTCCAAAGATTTTCTTTTACCTTGACAAACTAAATGTAAAATTAAAAAGAAACAAAAAAAAAAAAAACAACCTACTGTCGTTGTACATTCCATCTAAAAAAAATCTTTAATACAGGAGATCAATCTTGCAATGGTTCAGCAATAAAGAAAGAGAAACAGAATTGTCCCCAGTTGCAGTGTCTAAGACAGTTCAGAAGCATAAAATAATTTTGTTGGACCAAGCACTTACCACTTTTTCCCAGCACAGTCAATTCAAGAGCCATAATACCTGGATATCCATAGAATAGTTGTGGGGCAACACCTGGGTCCCAGATGAGTACCACAGTCGGATTATCCAGAGCTCTAGATTCAGGTGGGAAATAAACCAAAGATCCCATATAGTGGTGATCTCTTACAGACAAGACGGACTTACCCTGTCAGCTTGAAGGTAAGACATCAAATACCAAACCACTGAAGCATTGAGAGAGATCAGATTGATTAGTGCATACTCTCTCTCTCTCTCTGTCTCTACATTCCTCTAGGTTTCACTTTCTTTTCAATCCTGTGGGCAAGCCAAATTACACACAGACTCAGAGCAATACCATCCCTGATTTAGGTTTCTGAAGGGACCTGACACAAGCATTTGATGTCTGAAAGTCTGAGAATGGAAAAAAAAAAAAGAAAATCAGAGAGGTGACATAGCGAACAGCATCTAAGGCTGGATAAGCATAATAAACATTAGAAAAACAGTATTTTTGAGCTGCCATTGAAGAGCATCTACGCAGTACAATGTTCAAAGATACCCAGACAGTCAGTTTGGAACCTAGCATATGCTCCCAGCTCCTCTGCATAGTTCATGCAGGATAACCAGAAGCTCTTGAAAAACAGGCCCATGGTCAAATTCTCCATCACTAGGATCTGCCAAACTCAGGCATACCACCTGGACAGAGAAAGTGGCTGAAGAGACTTGAAATTGGAGACCACAGCAATCCTAGCAGCAAACAAGAGGAAGTGGGACAGCTTCTTCCTAGACAAGAGGAGGGGTTCAACTTCAGACAGGAAGTCTAGCATGCTGAGAGCCTTGTTTGGTGTAGCTACCTTCTTTGCTGGTAGTTTTATCAGCCCAGAGCACTTTGATCCATAAAGATTCAGGCTTATGAAGGTGTTCTTTTGCATAGTTTAACCAGTGACTTTTGTGATAGGGTCTTAGAAATCAAGTTTCCTTATACCAACCCTTCCATGCTGATTATTGTTGTATAAGCAAAGCTGTACCATAGACCGGTGGACACCGACTCCAGTGACTGCCAAACTATTCAACAGATCGCTTGCAGTGATGTGTGGGTTCTGTTTTGCAGATCTAATTCGTTTTAAGCCAGGTTTATCAGAGATTTCTCAATGTAACTTCCATTTCCTAACAGGAGAATTTTCTGCTTTTCTGCACAACTTTTTGGGGTGCTCAGAAATTAATGGCTGCTCCTGGCAGGTGTTAATTCCTGAGCGCAAAAATGTGCGCATTGGACGCACATTTCTTTTTGCATTGGGAGTGAATAAGCCTCAGTCATTTGCATTTGCATATGATGAGCGCTATTAGTTTCCTGGCGCGTTGGACGCGCATCGTGGAGGCGTTAATCACCTTATAACATAAGTGGCTATGCACGCGTCTACACAAACTGCGTCCATCTGTGTGCTAAACAGTGCCTTCGGATGAGTGCATCGACCCAATGTTTCTGCTTCTACTGCTATCATTATTTATCTTGTATGCAGTGCTACTAGACATACGCAGTTAAAATTGCTAGCTGGAATTATTTAGAGAGCATTTTACAGCCTTCCCTTGCTTTATAAGAGTGAATTAGTTTCAGTAACTAGGGGCTCCTCTAAGCTGCTGTCTAAGAATTTGAAAATGAAGTAGACAGAACAACAATCGGAGCCAGAACATTTGTTAAATCATGAAATTGTCTTCATCTGACTAAATGAAGGCATAACAACTCAATCAACATTTATGGGCCTTATTAACATTTTTTTTATAAGCAGAAGCAACTGGAAGAGTGTCCAAACTTATGCACGTGTCATATTAACTTGTTTTCCTTATGCTTAATCTGTTAAAATCAGTAAATAGTAATTTTGCATTAAACATTGCGGACATTCAGATACATTTTAAAAGGAGCCCACGGATTTTAGACAGTGCTGGGGAGGAGCCGGCTGTCGTGGTACACGTGGGCACCAACGACATAGGAAAATGTCGGAGGGAGGTTCTGGAAGCAAAATTTAGGCTCTTAGGTAGAAAGCTTAAATCCAGAACCTCCAGGGTGGCATTCTCTGAAATGCTCCCTGTTCCACATGCAGGTCACCAAAGGCAGGCAGAGCTCCAGAGTCTCAATGCGTGGATGAGACGAAGGTGCAAGGAAGAGGGATTCAGTTTTATTAGGAACTGGGGAACCTTTGGGGGAAGGGGGAGTCTCTTCCGAAGGGATGGGCTCCACCTTAACCAGAGTGGAACCAGACTGCTGGCGCTAACCTTTAAAAAGGAGATAGAAAAACTTTTAAACTAGAACAAAGGGAAAGCCGACAGTCGCTCAGCAGTGCATGGTTCGGAGAGAGGTATCTTCAAAGGATACTAATGATTAGGGATGTGAATCGTTTTTTGACGATTTAAAATATCGTCCGATATATTTTAAATCGTCAAAAAATCGTTAGGGCCACGATACAATACCAATTCCCCCGATTTATAGTTAAAAAATCGTAAATCGGGGGAAGGGGGAGGGCAGGAAAACCGGCACACTAAACCCCCCTAAAACCCACCCCGACCCTTTAAATTAAATCCCCCACCCTCCCGAACCCCCCCCCCCCAATGCTTTAAATTACCTGGGGATCCGGCGGTGGTCCAGAACGGTGGCGGTCCGGAACGGCCCCCTCAATAGAATCGTGTTGTCTTCAGCCGGCGCCATTTTTCAAAATGGCCGCCGCAAAATGGCGGCGGCCATAGACAAAAACGATTCGACGCAGGAGGTCGTTCTGGACCCCCGCTGGACTTTTGGCAAGTCTTGTGGGGGTCAGGAGGCCCCCCCAAGCTGGCCAAAATTTTCCTGGGAGTCCAGCAGGGTTCCGGGAGCGATTTCTTGCCGCAAATCGTTTTCGTACGGAAAATGGCGCCGGCAGGAGATCGACTGCAGGAGGTCGTTCAGCGGGGGTTCCGGACTGCTGCTGAACGACCTCCTGCAGTCGATCTCCTGCCGGCGCCATTTTCCGTATGAAAACGATTCGCGGCAAGAAATTGCTCCCGGAACCCCGCTGGACTCCCAGGAAAATTTTGGCCAGCTTGGGGGGGCCTCCTGACCCCCACAAGACTTGCCAAAAGTCCAGCGGGGGTCCGGAACGACTTCCTGCGTCGAATCGTTTTTGTCTATGGCCGCCGCCATTTTGCGGCGGCCATTTTGAAAAATGGCGCCGGCTGAAGACAACAATACGATTCCCTCCCCCTCCCAGCCGAAATCGATCGTTAAGACGATCGAGGACACGATTCACATCTCTACTAATGATGCATTAGAATTAGGGCATCCCGACAGTGAGGGTCAAATAATCAGAAAAGTAGTCCAAGTGCCTGTAATTAAAAACTCACCTGAGCTAAAAGATTCCAATTTATCGTTATCAATTAAAAAGCAGGGACGAGTGTGACTATAAAAAGGGATACGTTTACCAATGGATGTCAACAAACCGAATTCAGAAGAGGACTGTAACCTTTGCGCAGTCCTCCTCAGACGATTCTTCTGGGGAGGATGCCAGGCCAAGAGGATCATACAACAAATACAGCTTCATCTACCTATTCATCGATTGCTACTTCTTTTTTAGATTCGGGTCAGTCACAAAGCAACAATTGTGGTACCCGGTCCCGAGGTCATCCCTTCTTGTCTCAGATTCAATGAACAACATGATCCACCCGTCAACAGTCAGACCCGTGGCAATAAAACCTAATGCTACATTCAACTTGTCCTCTCGGCCCCTGTCATCAGATGAGTTGAAGATTCTTGAAAAAGGTTTATCTTTTATACCAACAGTCAAATGTAATGACTTTGATTTACAAATTCACCTATAATGGTTTTTTAGGTGTTTGAAACTTAAGCTCTTTTTTTCTGATTATCCTATGATACAAGATGGGTCATTGTTCTATGAAAAATCTAGGTGGGTCCCCCCAGGCCCTGTGAATCCTTCATTATTAGTTTTTGAGAAATTGGTATGAACCAATATTAGGACATTACTGTCCGAGAGAACCTACATTCATTATAATCTGACTAGAAATGAAAGCACATCCCTTAAGTCTTTGGCTAATGATTCTAGTATAACAATCAAATCTGCTGATAAGGGCAGTGGGATAGTCAAAATGAATAAATGTGATTATGTGGCTGAGGTGCTCTGTCAATTAAATGATGCAACTTTTTACCTACCTTTGGATTCTGATCCCACAGATAATTTAAAATCTGCAATATCATCACCAGTCCAAGATTCTGTGGCACGTAAATTTATTACAACACAAGAGGCCAATTTTTTGTCAGTAGAATATCTGGTTATGCCTGTTTTTTACACGCTTCCCAAAATTCATAAGACTCTGAATAAACCACCTGGCCTTCCGATAGTTTCAGGAATTGGTTCAATTTTGGAACCTCTATCTAAGTTTGTAGATTTATTTCTGAAACCTTTTGTCCCTCGAAGTAGGTCCTATGTACGTGATTCCACACATCTTATTACCATATTGAATGATTTAAGTATATCACCAGCTCCCTGTTACCTTGTTACACTAGATATAGTTTCCCTATATTCTAATATACCGCAAGAGGAAGCTCTAAACATCATTGAAGACACACTTAACACACGTCCGGGCCCTGAGCGAATACCTACTTCATTTTTAATGGAACTAGCTAGATTGGCCCTCACACAAAACTATTTTCAGTTTGATACAACTTACTATAAACAGGTCAAAGGCACCGCTATGAGCGCCACTATGGCCCCAAGCTTAGCATGCCTTTATGTGGCAAATTTTGAGGAGACATATATATATATATACCCCTCTGAATGGTCAGGTTTTTTGCACTTATGGTTGAGATTCATCGATGATATTTTTTTAATTTGGCTTGGAACTGATGTGCAATTTTATATGTTTTTTTGACTGGTTGAATCATTGCAATGACAATTTACAGTTTAGTTTCAGTATTCATTCATCTAAAATAGCCTTTCTTGATATACTCATATCATTTGACAACACTAAATTCTCTACTACCATCTTTAGAAAAGACACTGACCATAACACGTTGTTTGAGTTTTGATAGCTGTCACCCTAGGGCTCTCAACAGCAATATAACCACAGGCCAATTTCTGAGATTCTGGTGGCTGTGCTCTTCTAAGCCTGACTTCATTGCTAAAGCTAAGGAGATGATGGCCTGGTTTCAGGAGAGAGGGTACCCAAGTAAGATTTTGAAAAGAGCTCTTTATGTCAATAGGGACCTATTGTTTTGGCCACAAGTTCGTTCTACCAATAGCACAATGAACTGTATATTACCATTCTTTACCTTTAGCAAACCTGTAACCCAGATTATTTGTAAGCATTGTAAATCATTAGCTTTCCAAGAGGTGTTTCAGAGCTCATTACGCTTCACATATCGGAGAGGGACAAACTTGCGGGACATGCTAACACAATCTGATTTTAGTGCAGCATATACACACTCTCAAGTCAATGGAGAACATAAACCCTGTGGACACTGTTCGGTATGCCCATGTACTGATACTATGTCTTTTTTTGAACACCCAGTATCCGGAAAAATTTATAATTTAAGAAATTTTATGGACTGTAACTCAAAGGGGGTTATTTACATTATTCAATGCCCGTGCAAGAAATTATACGTAAGGAAGATTATGAGAATGATTAAAACAAGAATCATTGAGCATAGATCTAACATCAGGAATTTGCGTGAAAATGCACCACTGGTTGACCATTGGGTTCAGCTGTCACACACATTGTCTGACTTATTCTTCTTTGTTTTAGAAGTTGTAACTTCTCAGAACATTTGATCCGGATAGAACAAAGATGGATATACACCCTGAACACTGTTATGCCCCATGGCTTGAATAAGGAATTGGAATTGACTTATTTTATTTGATTTTGACTGGTCATGTTCTACCTGTTTTCTGATTGGTTGTTTCCTCTGAAAACGCTGATTGGTCCGTTGTTTTCGTGCCTTTTCTGACAAGGTTTAAAACCCCACTATACTAGTTGTGTAAGTGCTCCCTGCCAAAATATTATTAAGAAGAATTACGGTATGTAAAAACTCTGTTTTGGAAGTTATGTCTTTATGTCGGTCCGTAGCTTTATCCATTTACATAGTCCATTTTTAATGTTTCATTTTAAGAATTGTTGATTAAAGTCATTTGTCCCTCCTGATGCAGTCTCGGTGAAACATGGGTCCATGTCGGGGGACCCATTGAAAAATATTGATGATAACAATGGAGCTGCCATTTGTGTAGAAATAAAAGAAAACTTTTTGAATACCTATATGGACTATGCAACATTGTCTGTACTTATTGTGGTCAAACTATAATTTCTGAGTGCAGTTTTGCTCTTGTGTTCCTTTGGACAGTAAAAAAAATGAAATACCTGTGCAGATTAACATGGAAGACATAAGGATTGGAACAGAAGAATATTTCTGATGTTGAACAAGAGCACATTGTTAATTTAGGGCACTGTGGAGTCTACAGACAAACATTTAGCTCAGATCATCAGCTAGCAATATTTCTTCCTCAAGAGAAAGATCCAAATGCCAGTTGAAAAAGTCAGCACATACTATATGAAGAATAGACAAAGCAGTGATTCGATGAGTTAGAAAAATGCTTCACTCTGATACGTTTCCTTACATTATCAGTCTGGTTTCCTTGACAACAGATACCATTTTTCTCTGACCTCACACATGAGAGATAGGCATTAGGGCTGGTTGCTATGGGAGCCCACACATGACCTGACCAGCCTCAGGCTCTGTCTTTACAATGCAGCCAATGCATTTCCATGAGAAACAAAAACAAATTTATTTATTTAACAGTTTTATATACCGACCTTCATAGTAAATAACCATATCGGATCGGTTTACAATAAACAAGAATAAAACTGGGGTAACTATTCAAGTAAACGAAAGATAAACAGTAGGTAGGAATGAGTCAAAGTTACAATCAACAGGGAAGAGAACTTGGAAGCTTGCAACAAGGTGGAAAGAAGATAAGGCAGGAAATAAATATGAAGTGATACCATAGGGCGTACGGGTTAAAGCGTAATGGTGCTTTAACCTGGGAGAGTCAGAGTCCATTCGTGAGTATAATCACCATAACGGGTAAGCGTGAAGGACAACTAGTGATTGTCTGGTGGGTCGGCGAAGGCTTGGTGAAAGAGCCAGGTTTTAAGTCTTTTTCTAAAAGTTAACAGGCAAGGCTCCACTCTGAGACTTGAAGGGATGCTATTCCAGATAGATGGGCCAGCTATCGAAAAAGCTGTCTTTGGTCATCGAGAGGCGTGAAGCTTTAGTAGGGGGAAATTTCAGGGTGCCTTTGAGAATATCTCTAGTTGGGCTGTTAGAGGAGTGGAGTTTGAATGGGATTTCCAGGTCGAGTTGAAGATGATGATGGATAGTTTTATGAATTACGGTGATTGATTTGTATAGAATTCTGAAATTAACTGGTAACCAGTGTAGGTTCCTGAGGATGGGAGAGATGTGTTCGCTGCGGCTGGTACTGGTCAGCAATCTCGCAGCCGCATTTTGTAACATCTGCAGTGGTTTGGTAGTGGATTTGGGAAGGCCTAGGAAAAGGGACATGCAGATTTGTTTTCAGGGGTCAACATATCAAACAAAAGGGGCATATTTGTTGGGGATTGGCCATTTGTTTCAGTCAAATGCGTTCAAATGTTACTCTTATGCGTTCCATGTAACAGTTGTGCCTTGTTCCTGGCCTTCCGCCTGTTCCTTGTAAACCGGTACGAGATACATATGGCTATCGGTACATAAAAAAATGTTAAATAAAAATAAATAAATAAATGTTCATCTCTATCATTGTAGCTGATGGTGGCCTGTCTTGGAAAGACCATGGGAAGTACAGTGGCAGCACCATACCAGCTGCAACATTGATTTCTTTTTTCCTGTATTGTTAGTCTTCTTAGGGATAAGACAAGAATTTTTGGGTGGAGTCAAAATTTGCCACCCACCCTGTAGCAGTTTCTACAATCCCTCCATTTCCATGCCAACCACCGTACTTCCACACCTCTTGTCACCAGCTTTTCCCATTAGCCAGTGTTGTGTCAATCTATCTCCCTTTCCATAATCTCTATTTTCCCTGCCATCTCCTCTCCACCCTCTCTTGGCCCATAGCAGCAGGGGATACACAAACAGCAGTCTGGCAGTGCACTTGCTATGGAGCCTGTGGTGGTTCCTTCTCCTCTGGTGATAATGTGTGGACTCATGTGATAGCTCCTTCTCCTCTGTGGGTTTTCTGTTTGCAGCTGATGTCCATGTAGCAAGGAATACCTCAAAGAGTACATGCCAAGTTCTCCCAGAACTTACTCATTGCATTCTGATGTTGGGTTCTTTGCTGCCTGTCTGCCACCGGTTCCTTTTGGGTTGGGCAAATCCTGCAACCATGTTATTGAGCAAAGAAGTGGCGCAAAACAGCAGTGGGGACATCATCACGAGGAGCAGAAAGGAGTAGCTTTGGGCAATGAGTGGAGAGGAAGTAGAAGCATCATTATGGATTGGAAGGACAATGTTGACTATTGCCACCCTGAGCAACTAACTAGTTAGTTGTGCTGAGCCTAGGTCTTTTCCTGTTAATTAGGACTTTTCTTTATCATTATCTCTAGTGTTGAAGATGAAGAAAATTCCTATGAATCAATCTAGGTTAGAGACAGAGTGGGCACTGCAGTCCTTCATTCCAACATGAACAAGACATGTCACCAAATAATACACCCCACCTCTCTTGCTTTAGAAACACCTTGTAACCACATGTAGGAATGTGCAAACTAGGTTGGCTCATTCTTGAACCAGGCATTAGGGGTGTGCATTCGTTTTGAACTTATATGTAAAACGCTACTTTTTTTTTTTTAACTTAAAAAAGTGATGAGGCGAAAACGATCGGATTTCCAACTTATACAACATAGCTATGTTGAATACGTTGGAAATCGCGATCGTTGATCCTAAATAAAAATTTAAACCCCTCACCCTCCTTAATCCCCCCCAAGACTTACCAAAACTCCCTGGTGGTCCAGCGGGGAGTCAGGAAGCCATTCCTCTATTCCTTTGCGAGGAGCACGTGACGTCCGTGTCACGTCGGAGTGACGCGGCCGTCACGTGGTCCACCGCGGTTCCGCTCCCGGACCCCTCGTTGGACACAAACGGAACTTTTGGCCAGCTTGGGGAGGTCAGGAGGCCCCCCCAAGCTGGCCAAAAGTTCCGTTTGTGTCCAACGAGGGGTCCGGGAGCGGAACCGCGGTGGATTACGTGATGGCCGCGTCACTCCGACGTGACGCGGACGTCACGTGCTCCTCGCAAAGGAATAGAGGAATGGCTTCCTGACTCCCCGCTGGACCACCAGGGAATTTTGGTAAGTCTTGGGCGGGGATTAAGGAGGGTGAGGGGTTTAAATTTTTATTTAGGGAACCGGTGCACGTATGGACATAGACTCAACTTATGGAATTCTCCATATGTCCATATTGACCGAAATTGACCCCCCTTTTCGACTTATGGACATGAACATAAACTTTTTGTCTGCACATCCCTACCAGGCATATTTCATCCATGGCACATACATATATTAGTTTCTCAAATTAATATCAACCATATATCCTCTTTTATGGCTGTTGACATTCAGCAAGTCACAAATATCCCCTATTGTTCATCCCCCTCCCATCAAACATATTTTGGGTGAATCAAATTCTCTGTCCCCTGGTGCTTCAGTTTACCCAGTGGTGATAGTAATAAGATTGTCCCTTTGAAAGCTGTTATGTGGTGTGCAGACAGCAAAATCAGCTTCAAGGTCACCCACCACCGAGACAGCTGCATGTATGCATCTGATGAGCTAAGCTTAACAGACTAACAAGGGTAAAGGGAATTTGCTACTCACCAGCATGCTTTCATTCCTGCCTCGAGCCTTTTATCAAGGAATTTTACAGAGACAAAACACATCTTTAAATATCTTATTACTACTTACTGTGTGAACTTCTGAAATACTCTACAGCTACACAGTAGGCACAATTTCCTTTTAAGATATTTTGAAAGAAATTACAAATTAAACTCAAGGGTGCAAAACCCATTTCAATATCAAAATTAAATATAACAGCAGACACTGAAAAGCTGTCTGACACTATGGTGCAGATCTCTTCAGATACTGTGTTTGCTGCAATCAACCATAAGCCTTTGTAGGTAGAAAAGAAGGCGTCACTCTTAACGCCCCCGACTTCTCTTCCCCTCCTATGTGTCAAGCACCAGTTCACTTTCTGTCTGGCCTCCCAAACCAAGATGTGTCTAAACCTCCTATAAGGGCACATACAGTGCGAGAGGGCCTGGCGCCTGTGTGTGCTGATTATCAGTCTTTTGCTAGGGTTCATGAGAATTTGGATCAAGCAGATAGTTGATGATGTAGTGGGCCTGGGAACTGAGGCAAGGAGGGCATAAAATGCCCTGAGATGGATAGAGATTTCACCTTCAAAGAATCCAATCTTTGACCCCCCTTCTAGCTGCTCTCCTCCTGCTCCCCAACAGTTTGCATCGGTGTCTCTCTGTAGCTTAGCCCAGTTCTGCCTCCACTTGCTTCTTGAGCTTCTTTCCTGCTGCTTCCTCTTGATGCAAACTTTTACCCCTGAAGAAGTCCACGAAACACGGACGTGTCGGGTTCATGCCGGTGTTTGAATAAGCTGTCACCTCTCTACGCCAAGCGCATAACTAATGATTTTATTTATTTTTAGATTTTTATATACCGGTGTTCCTATATGAAATAAAGATCCTATATGAAATAAAGATAAGTGATCTGTCTTCTTATACATTCTAGTATAAAATTTTCAAAAAAATTGCAAAGTATATAAAATCTGAATGTTGATACCAGTGATTATAAAAAAGGTCTTTTTTGCGTTAAACCACCCTTCAGTGTTGGGTAACATTATATATGGACACCTTTTGAAGTGAGTACCCTCTGACAATTATAGAGTGGCTCCAACTTGATATGAGGTTTCACATTCAAAAAATACAGCTACTATTTATGAGGAACTGGAGACAGGCAGGGACTGGAAGCAGGGCTGGAACAGGAAACCCACAGGGAGTAGGGGCCACAGGGAGGACTGGGCAGGAAAAGACAAGGGCTGGACAAGACAAAACAAGACTAGGACTGGACAGGACCATGAGAACAGGGCAAAGTATATACAACACAGACTGACAGAAAATTAACACAGAGCAAAGAACATATAAAACAAGACTAGGGAGAAACAGTCTAGGAGGCCTAAACAGGCCACAAGGCAAGGCAGAGTGAGGCTAGTAGGCCCAAAGGACACAGGGCAGGGCAAGGAGGCCAAGAAGGCTGCAGGACAAGGCAAGCAGACCAAGGAGGGCATGGGACAAAGAAAGAAGGCCACAGGGGCCTCGCAGAAACGAAGCAAGGCAAGATGGGCCAATGCAAAGAGTCAGGGTGACTTGCGGAAGAGGCACCACTTTGCGGGAGAGGCAGAGCTAAATGGGCTTGGCCCTGCAGCATCATGGGAGTATCATGAGGACCTCTGCTGGTGGGGAGAGCGCCTAGCAGCCAGGATCATGACAGTGTAGCACAGAGTGAAAATCACTGATTAAATGCGGTTCATAGGCTTCCACAGCAAGGCTGAAATAGTTACAAACAGAGAAAAATATTAATGTACCAACTACTCTAAAATTATATTCTCCTTCCCCTTGGTTAAGGGAATTGCTTACAAGATTTTACTTTCCAATCCAATACATCAAAGTACACTCACTATATATATGAATTCCACTCATTTCTATCACTGGTTTTCCCTTTACTCAATAGACTCTGGTGTAGATTTTCAAAGCAGCATGCACGCTTCCATGTGCGCGCGGTTCCTGGCGTGTGCATGTTATAAAATCGAATGGCTACGCGCAGGTGCGGGTGGCGCACTCGGGGGGGGGTGTCAAGTTTTCGTAAAATACATGCAGTGACGCAATCGGGGCCTTCCCCACTTCCCTCCCAGTCCGCTCCAATTAAGGAGCTGCCTGGGAAGGAACTTCCCTACTCCCCTACCTACGCTTCCTCCCTCTTCCACTCTCTTCCTCACCCCCTAAACCTAACCTACCTTTCCCTACATTTTTTATTTTATTACTTACTGCTCCTCTGGAGCAGAAGCAATTTATGCGTGCCGGCGGATGCCGGAGCGTGCTTACCAAGAAGAATGGCTAATGGCCACTGTCCCAGCTGGCTCCTCCCTGCTCAGACTATGCCCCCCCCCCCATCCCCCCCATCCTTCCCCTTTCTCAGGGCCCGGCATTTGTGTGCATCCCGGGGTTTGAGCACAAGGCCCGGCCACACGCGTTAACCACGGTTTTTATGTGCGTAGGCCTTTGAAAATTTGGCCTTATGGTTCTCACTGTGCTAGCACAGATACATTAAATTATTTGGCCTTATGGTTCTCACTGTGCTAGCACAGATACATTAAATTATTTGGCCTTATGGTTCTCACTGTGCTAGCACAGATACATTAAATTATTTGGCCTTATGGTTCTCACTGTGCTAGCACAGATACATTAAATTATTTGGCCTTATGGTTCTCACTATGCTAGCATAGATACATTAAATTATTTGGCCTTATGGTTCTCACTATGCTAGCATAGATACATTAAATTATTTGGCCTTATGGTTCTCACTATGCTAGCATAGATACATTAAATTATTTGGCCTTATGGTTCTCACTATGCTAGCATAGATACATTAAATTATTTGGCCTTATGGTTCTCACTATGCTAGCATAGATACATTAAATTATTTGGCCTTATGGTTCTCACTGTGCTAGCACAGATACATTAAATTATTTGGCCTTATGCTTATCACTATGCAAGCATAGATACATTAAATTATTTGGCCTTATGGTTCTCACTGTGCTAGCACAGATACATTAAATTATTTGGCCTTATGGTTCTCACTATGCTAGCATAGATACATTAAATTATTTGGCCTTATGGTTCTCACTGTGCTAGCACAGATACATTAAATTATTTGGCCTTATGCTTATCACTATGCAAGCATAGATACATTAAATTATTTGGCCTTATGGTTCTCACTGTCCTAGCACAGATACATTAAATTATTTGGCCTTATGGTTATCACTATGCTAGCACAGATACATTAAATTATTTGGCCTTATGGTTCTCACTATGCTAGCATAGATACATTAAATTATTTGGCCTTATGGTTCTCACTATGCTAGCATAGATACATTAAATTATTTGGCCTTATGGTTCTCACTATGCTAGCATAGATACATTAAATTATTTGGCCTTATGGTTCTCACTGTGCTAGCACAGATACATTAAATTATTTGGCCTTATGCTTATCACTATGCAAGCATAGATACATTAAATTATTTGGCCTTATGGTTCTCACTGTGCTAGCACAGATACATTAAATTATTTGGCCTTATGGTTCTCACTATGCTAGCACAGATACATTAAATTATTTGGCCTTATGGTTCTCACTGTGCTAGCACAGATACATTAAATTATTTGGCCTTATGGTTCTCACTGTGCTAGCACAGATACATTAAATTATTTGGCCTTATGGTTATCACTATGCTAGCACAGATACATTAAATTATTTGGCCTTATGGTTCTCACTATGCAAGCATAGATACATTAAATTATTTGGCCTTATGGTTCTCACTGTGCTAGCACAGATACATTAAATTATTTGGCCTTATGGTTCTCACTAGGGATGTGAATCGTTTTTTGACAATTTAAAATATCGTCTGATATATTTTAAATCGTCAAAAATCGTTAGGGCCACGATACAATACCAATTCCCCCGATTTATCGTCAAAAAATCGTAAATCGGGGGAAGGGGGAGGGCAGGAAAACCGGCACACTAAAACCCCCTAAAACCCACCCCGACCCTTTAAATTAAATCCCCCACCCTCCCGAACCCCCCCCCCCCAATGCCTTAAATTACCCTGGGGTCCAGCGGCGGTCCGTAGCTAAATCGGGGGAAGGGGGAGGGCAGGAAAACCGGCACACTAAAACCCCCTAAAACCCACCCCGACCCTTTAAATTAAATCCCCCACCCTCCCGAACCCCCCCCCCCAATGCCTTAAATTACCCTGGGTAGAGCGGCGGTCCGAAACGGCCTCCTGCTATTGAATTGTGTTGTCTTCAGCTGGCGCCATTTTGCAAAATGGCCGCTGCAAAATGGCGGCGGCCATAGACCAACACGATTCGACTGCAGGAGGTCGTTCCAGACCCCCGCTGGACTTTTGGCAAGTCTTGTGGGGGTCAGGAGGCCCCCCCAAGCTGGCCATAAGTTCCTGGGGGTCCAGCGGGGGTCTGGGAGCGATTTCCTGCCACGAATCGTTTTCCGTACGGAAAATGGTGCCGGCAGGAGATCGACTGCAGGAGGTCGTTCAGCGGGGGTCCCGAACCCTCGCTGAACGACCTCCTGCAGTCGATCTCCTGCCGGCGCCATTTTCCGTACGGAAAACGATTCGCGAATCCTGCCACGAATCCTGCCACGAATCGTTTTCCGTACGGAAAATGGCGCCGGCAGGAGATCGACTGCAGGAGGTCATTCAGCGGGGGTCCCGAACCCTTCTCTGTACCTTCTCCATCGCAATTATATCTTTTTTGAGATGCGGCGACCAGAATTGTACACAGTATTCAAGGTGCGGTCTCACCATGGAGCGATACAGAGGCATTATGACATTTTCCGTTTTATTCACCATTCCCTTTCTAATAATTCCCAACATTCTGTTTGCTTTTTTGACTGCCGCAGCACACTGCACCGACAATTTCAATGTGTTATCCACTATGACACCTAGATCTCTTTCTTGGGTTGTAGCACCTAATATGGAACCCAACATTGTGTAATTATAGCATGGGTTATTTTTCCCTATATGCATCACCTTGCACTTATCCACATTAAATTTCATCTGCCATTTGGATGCCCAATTTTCCAGTCTCACAAGGTCTTCCTGCAATTTATCACAATCTGCTTGTGATTTAACTACTCTGAACAATTTTGTGTCATCTGCAAATTTGATTATCTCACTCGTCGTATTTCTTTCCAGATCATTTATAAATATATTGAACAGTAAGGGTCCCAGTACAGATCCCTGAGGCACTCCACTGTCCACTCCCTTCCACTGAGAAAATTGCCCATTTAATCCTACTCTCTGTTTCCTGTCTTTTAGCCAGTTTGCAATCCACGAAAGGACATCGCCACCTATCCCATGACTTTTTACTTTTCCTAGAAGCCTCTCATGAGGAACTTTGTCAAACGCCTTCTGAAAATCCAAAGTATACTATATCTACCGGTTCACCTTTATCCACATGTTTATTAACTCCTTCAAAAAAGTGAAGCAGATTTCTCACTATGTTAGCATAGATACATTAAATTATTTGGCCTTATGGTTCTCACTATGCAAGCATAGATACATTAAATTATTTGCTTCAGCACTCACACAGTAGACACTAAGAGGTCCATCTTCAATCACTGTTTGGATAGCAAAGTTAGCCAGATAACAGCTGCACGGTTGAATATAGCAGGATATCTTAAAGTTAGCTGACTAACTTTAACAGTCTAACTTTAGGACTGCTCTTTGGCCCGACCAGATTCAGCCAGATAAATTATCCAGGTAAATCTGAATATTGGAATTAGCAGAATAACTTAGCCGGCTAATGTAACTCATCCCATGTCCCAGAAAGCCTTTAAGTTATCCGACTAAAATATAGCTAGATAAGTGCCCAAATATTAATTTAGCTTGCTAATTTCTGGGGTATCCAGAAAGCCAATATTCAGCAAGCTAGAAAGCAGACAATTTTTCTGGCTAAAATTAGCTGGATAATTTGTCTTGAATATTCAGAGAGATAAACATCTCACTGAATATTCCCAATTAACGTTATCCATCCAAGCCTACCCCCTCCCCCCACCAAACTCCTCTGCTCACATTTTAGCACGAGTGCAAAGGGTCTAGGTCCAGTCTCCCCTTCCCCCCACATGTTCCCCAGTTCCACTGGAATTACTAAGAATCAGCTCTCCTGTGCCTCCCTTCCACTCCAGCCCTAACCCTCCCACCCTCCAGGTACCGTATGTTATCACAGTCTTCAGCCAGGTTTACAGTAGGCTGCTACCGCAATGCTGGTCTGGTGCTTTCAGTTTTGCAAGTGAGAGCAACAATGGTAGCTTACACTTCCAGAACTGTTCACATAGCAATGTTAAAAGCACTGAGCCTGGATCACAGTAGCAGCTGTTATGTTGTAAGAGTGTGAACCCTGGGCCGAGGTGAGAAGTGTCTCCTCCCACAGGGAGGAGCCCTGTGAGCCTCACTGTCGGTAGGCGTGGTCTCAGTGGTGTCAGACACAGCTGTGGAATAGACTCTTTATTAAGATAAGAGAAAGGCACAGCCCACAGAGCGGGAGGTGTAGTATAAGTATAGTTCTGAGCAGAGGTGCATACCCAAGGGTGATACCTAAGAACATAAGAAATTGCCATGCTAGGTCAGACCAAGGGTCCATCAAACCCAGCATCCTGTTTCCAACAGAGGCCAAACCAGGCCACAAGAACCTGGCAATTACCCAAACACTAAGAAAATCCCATGCCACTGATGCAATTAATAGCAGTGATTATTCCCTAAGTAAACCTCTGATGCGAAGATCCGGTAGTGGCCCACAGAGCGGGGTACGCCAGTAAGTCTCACAGTAGTGTAGAAATACCTCAGATGTGCAGATCCGATAGTGGCCCGCGAAGCTGGGTACGCCGGAGAGGTGTCTCAGTAGTGGTACTGAGATGGTAGTCCAAGGTGCAGGAATCCCGATGAGGGTCCTGTAGCGGCGGTGAGGTAATGACCTGCAATGCAGGATATACTGGAGTTGTTCCTCCTGGAATGATGTGGTAGTGGCCCGAGGCATGGGGTACACCGAAGAGGATCCCACAATAAGGCTCGGTATAGTTGAAGTTCGTAGTAGTAAGGTACTCAGAGGAGGTAGTTCCAGGAGAGTTCCCAGTGAGCGGGACAGATAGAAGTCCAAGACAGGAAGGCCTTCCAAGGAGCGGATAGCCAGAGACAAAGAAGGGCCCCCAAGGGTGGGTACCCAGAGTGTCTCACGCCAAGTGTAGAGTCTGGAACCGGAAGTCCAAGGATGGAGAGGAATTCAGCAATGAGGGAACTCTTTGCTAACTCGTCAAACTGAAGGGCCAGCCAGCTTAAGTACAACAGATGGATGACATCATCCGGAGGGGACACCCCCGCCATGATGTGTACAAAGGTGGCCCGTGCGCATGCGCAACTAGGTAATTCCTGAAAGAAGATGGCGATCGGCAGCGCCCACGCCATCTTGGGAACGCCAGGCTGGTCGCGGTGGTTGGCGGAGACCTCCATTCTTCCAAGAGATGACAAGGCAGCAAAGAAAGAGGTGAGCATTAGTGGTCGCAGGCATCTATGACCAAAGGGCGTAACAGTACCCCCCTTCTTAGGGTTCCTCCCCGGGGGTTTTGGTTTCCTAGGATGAGAAATGTGGAATTGTCTGATCAACTCCTTGTCGAGGATGTTGCTTTCAGGCTCCCAACTATTCTCCTTGGGACCAAATCCTTCCCATGAGATGAGATACTCCCAGCGCCTTCTACATTTTCTTACATCCAGTATATCCTTGACCTGATAAGTAATGTCCTCTTCTGCTGTAAGAGGTTGAGGTTCTGGAAGAATTCCGTGAGGATGAGTGGCTTTAAAAGGGAGATGTTGAAGGCGTTGTGGATTCTAAATGAAGAGCGCAACTAAAGGCTGTAGGTGACTGGACCCAGGCGGCGAAGTACTGAAAAAGGTCCAATGTATCGACGCAAATCGAGCGGAAGGCAGCTTTAAGCGGAAGAAGCGGGTGCTGAGTCACACCTTGTCTCTGGGATGCAGCTGCAGAACTGCTCGGTGGTGAGCGTCATAGAACTTAGCCTTTTGCCCAGCCTTTTGGAGGAGTTGTTTGGTATCCTCCCAGAGTTGGTGCAGTTCTTGTGCCAAAGTCTGTTCTGCAGGAGACCTCACTGACAAAGGCACTGGAAGAGGAGGCAGCGGTTGACGTCCGTAGACGATTTGGAAAGGAGAAGATCCGGTTGCAGCAGACTGGTGTGAATTTAATGCAAATTCGGCCCAGGGAAGCAACTTAGACCAGTCACTCTGTCTGGAGTTAACGTATGCCCGGAAAAACTGTTTTAGCGTACGGTTCATTCTCTCAGTCTATCCATTGGCCTGTGGATGGTAAGCTGATGGTAAGGGATATGTCAAATTTTTTGCAGAGGGATCTCCAGAATTTTTCTGTAAATTGGACCCCTCGGTCGTAGAGGATGTGTCTTGGCAGGCCATGAAGGCAAAAGACGTGGTGGATAAAAAGCTTCGCTAATTCTGGAGCTGAAGGTAACCCGGGTAGTGCCACGAAATGAGCCATCTTTGAAAAGCGGTCCACAGTGGCCCAGATGGTATTGTTGCCATTCGATACGGGTAAGTCAACATGCCATTCGATACGGGTAAGTCCATGGCTATATGCGTCCACGGTTCGCTAGGTGCGGGGAGTGACTGAAGAAGTTCCCAGGGAAGACCAACTGGTGGTTTTTGTCGAGCGCATGTAGGACACAACTCTACGTAGTACTGCAACTATAATATGAGACCATCCCTGTCCGGATCCAACTAGTTATTGCCAGCGCTTGTTTGCAATTCCTGACATTGTGATGCTCCCGTGACTAAATAATTACACTGTCTGATTCAGCTGTAACTTGAATGGTTCTCCGTATATACCTCCCTGTCTAAACCTGTTTTCTGGTCATTTTAAGGTTTTTTACCCTGTGCCACGTTTGAGTTCTCCCGCGGCACCCTGAATTACAGCCTTGTAGTCATTTCTATGGTGTTTTAAACACTTCAGCATCATTTTCCATGCCTTGTTAACACAATCCTCAAAATTTCAGAAGTATGGTGTCCCCTTGTCGGGGTCCTTGTTTGTAGACTACATTTGATCTGTATGTTTAGAATTATGCGCAACCGATGTGTGCTTACTTATAAATAAAATCCTTTTTGTTAATGGTTATTGTCCACTGTCCAGTGCATTGTTTGCCACACATTATTTTCTTGTTGTATTTCTCCATATGTGTGAGCTGTTTACTCCATCCTTGCTCTATGGATATATCTCTTACATCTTCTTCAGTGACTAACGAAGCAAATAATTCATATAGTCTCTCTGTAATGGCTTTGTCATCCCTAAGTGCCCCCTTTACCACTTGATCATTTAATGGTCCAACTGACTCCTTCGCAGACGTTTCACCTCAAATGTACCTGAAAAAAACGTTATGAGTTTTTGCTTCCATGGCAAGCTTCTTTTCAAATTCTCTCCTTGCCTTTCTTATCAATGCTTTGCATCTGACTTGCCAGCACTTAGGCTATTTCATTTGGATTCCTTTTCTATTTATTTTATTTAGAGATTTTTTTTATATACCACGGCACGTTCAGAACATCACCAACAAGCTTTACAACAAGCTCTACAACAAGCTTTACAATAAACAAACTTATAGGGTATTTATTTAAAAATCTCTTGTATAATGCTTATTCAATAATAAGATCTAGGTGGTTTACAGATAAACATAGACAATTTAAAAATAAAACAAAAACCACAAGATTAAAAATACTTTACAATATAGGACATGGTGTTGCGGCTGGGAGAAGCGGTGGTCCCTTGGGCCGGCCTAGTGAAAGGAGGGCTCCTTTGGACAGGCCGGGAGGCGGAATCAAGCTGGTGACCTGGCGGCGGCTTCACCCTGGAGATCCTAGATCCCCCCAGGAGGAGCCCGTAGGGATCTGGATCGCTGGGACTAAGGCGGTCTCAGGCAGGAGAGTCTGAGAGGACTTCACCCAGAGCCCTGGATCACCCCAGGAGGGGCCCGTAGGGATCTGGGCCACTGGGACTTACGAGGCTGGAGCAGACAAAGTACGAAGCAGGTCCAAAGTCAAGGCAGGCGGCGAATAGGGAGTGTCAGGAGCAAACCGGAGTCAGGAACCAGGAAATCAGCAGATGAAGGAACAGCTGGAGCAGGGACTGGAACAGGCACAGGAACACCAGGAACCAGGAACCAGACCAGCAGAAAACAGGAACAGGACGGCAACCAGACTCTCTCAGCAGAGGGACCTCATTGCAAGGCGAAGTTCCTGAGCCAGACGCCGGCCTAATATACTCTGCCGGCATCTGACGTCATCCAGGGGGCTGTCCAGCACTTCTGGGTGCTGGACCTTTAAATGCCCTGTTCTCACGCATGTGCGTAGCAACGCGAGGGGGGTGGAGTTAGCGACGGGCTCGGCGGCGTCTCCCGCGTGGAGATGCCACAGCCATACGGCCTACCAGACCGGGACCCTGGCGTTCCTCTCCGCGGTCCGGTGCGGAGGTAAGTGGCCCCGGCCCCGATCGTGGGAGAGGCGGTCGGGGCTGTAACACATGGCATACAGAATAACAACTTGATTAATCTTGCATAGGATGACCAAATCTTAATGCAGGAGCACTGAAAAGATTGAACTCCCAACTGTAAATACCGATATTTCCATCCCAACAATCTTGGCTAATCAACTCAATGCAATATTGATTAAATTCTAACATGTTGACCTTCATAATAGGCATCATTGTATAGTACTTATGATTTCAGTATTCTGCCTTATATATAATCATTGGTGAAAGGAAACTTTTTTTTAAGCTTTTTATGTTGCTATAAGTGAAAGTCCATCACCATTAAAAATGTATATGTTGATATTATATCAATGCATGTGTATGTGTAATTACACTTGTATTCTTGCACTTATCTTAAAGTCGTAGAAATCAATTCATGCCCGAAAATTTCCAAGGTGAGGTTATCAATGCCCGACACACGGCCGTGTTTTGGACAGCAAAAGTCCTTTGTCAAGGGCTAATACAAATCAGGCCAGCATCATGGCGTTTTTTAGCATATTAGGACTTTTCAGCTTGGAGAAGAGACGACTGAGGGGGGATATGATAGGTGTTTAAAATCATGAGAGGTCTAGAACAGGTAGATGTGAATCGGTTATTTACTCTTTCGGATAGTAGAAAGACTAGGGGGCACTCCATGAAGTTAGCATGGGGCACATTTAAAACTAATCGGAGAAAGTTCTTTTTTACTCAACGCACAATTAAACTCTGGAATTTGTTGCCAGAGGATGTGGTTAGTGCAGTTAGTGTAGCTGTGTTTAAAAAAGGATTGGATAAGTTCTTGGAGGAGAAGTCCATTACCTGCTATTAAGTTCACTTAGAGAATAGCCACTGCCATTAGCAATGGTTACATGGAATAGACTTAGTTTTTGGGTACTTGCCAGGTTCTTATGGCCTGGATTGGCCACTGTTGGAAACAGGATGCTGGGCTTGATGGACCCTTGGTCTGACCCAGTATGGCATTTTCTTATGTTCTTATGTTCTTAGCCCTTGACAAAGGACTTTTGCTGTCCGAAACTTGGCCCCGTGTCGGGCGTTGGTAATCTTACCTTGAAAATATTCAGGCATGAATTGATTTCTACGACTTTAAGATAAGTGCAAGAATACAAGTGTAATTACACATACACATGCATTGATATAATATCAACATATACATTTTAAATGGTGTTGGACCTTCACTTATAGCAACATAAAAAGCTTAAAACAAAGTTTCCTTTCACCAATGATTATATATAAGGCAGAATACTGAAGTCATAAGTACTATACAATGATGCCTATTATGAAGGTCAACATGTTAGAATTTAATCAATATTGCATCGAGTTGATTAGCCAAGATTGTTGGGAATATCATTGGTATTTACAGTTGGGAATACAGAATAACAATACATTGCATAATCCAGAAGTTAAATGATATGTGTTGCTTTGGGTATAGTAGATCACAGATAAGTTTTGCTTGTGCGTGCAGCAGGAGAAATGCGTGTCCATGGGCAGCTTTTAAAATCTGCTTGGCATGCGCCCGCCCACCTTGTGTGCATATCTCCCAGTTTTGGCGCTTGCAGGGCTTTTAAAATTCACCTTTATGGAAGAAATTTTGTCACTTTATTTTCTTTTCCTCTCGGTCAAAAGTGGAGCAAACCATATGATCATAAGAACACAAAAAGTTCCATATTGGGTGAGATTGAGGATCCCTTAAGCCCAGCATCCTGTTTCCATCAGTGGCCAATCCAGGTTACAAGAACCTGGAAAGATCCATACAGTAGATAGATCCCATGCAGCTACCGCGCGGCGATAAGTAGTGGCTATTCCTGAAATCTACTTGGTTAATAAGAGTTTATGGACTTCTCCTCCAGGAACTTGTCCAAAACATTTTTAAACCTAGCTACACTGATTGCCTTATCAACATCCTCTGGCAATGAATTCCAGAGCTTAATTGTACGTTGAGTGAAAAAGATTTTTCTCCAGTTGGTTTTGAATGTGCTATTTACTAACTTCATGAAGTGTTCCCTTTTTTTAATTTTTTGAAAATGTAAATAACTCATGATCTTAAAGTCCTCTATCATATCCCCCCCTCAGCCGTCTCTTCTCCAAGCTGAACAGCCCTAACCTCTTCAGCCTTTCCTCATAGGGGAGCCGCTCCATCCCCTTTATCATTTTGGTCACCCTTCTCTTTACCTTTTCCAATGCAACTATGTATTTTTTGAGAACTGCACACAGTACTCCAAGTGCCATGCCACTTTACTGATGAAAGAGAAAGGAGACAAAACTTGATGTTGTGAAGAAAGCTCTAATTACACTTTCTTATAGTAAAAACCCACTTCAAAAGAGAAAAGTGTTGCTTTCTCCACAGAAGACTGTAGCACTGTGTTTTTAAAAGTGCATCACTGGACTACCTACGAGGATAGACTCAAAATAGAAAGTTAGCGTCCACAAAATACAAAATAAAGAAAAAGTAACAAAAGACGGGATAGGTTAGAGATATGTTGACCACGACACTTTTCCTCCCGTGGTTTCCTTTGAAGCCGGTCTATGTAAATGAGGGATGGTTCCAACTGAACTATGGGCAAATGTTTTTGATATTTTGTCCATAATGAGCTTACATCACACCATGAGAATTATATATATGTCTCCTTCCACCCAGTTCCTGACATTGCTGATATCACCACAGGTTTTGAAAATGGCGAAGTCTCACGCTTATTGTACTTAAGACCATAATATAGTAAGTGTTGGTGAGAGGGCCAAGCCTAAAACCCATATAAAGGGTGTTATTTGAGTAAATTGATTCATTGGGGATTATTGACCCGATTTTGGTCATGACCCCTCCCCAAAAGTCGGCTATCCAGTGAAGCACAGACGTTTTCAGCAGGCCAGGTGGGATGGACAGCAAAATAAAAACACACAAGTATTTCTGCATCCTGTTATGCAGAAATACTTGTGTATTTTGTGCACCTGTTATTGCGCACAAAAGTGAGTATACGCCTGAGAAAATCTAAGGTGAGAGTAAGTATATTAATTAATATACAGCGCTGTTAGTGTTAGGAGAGAAAGCAGTACCTCCCACTGGGATTACAAGTAAACAAGATGATTGATAAATTGTTACATTCACACGGTATCACTTGGCGTTATAATCATGGCTTTTGTAAATATTTAGTCGAGAGAGCAATCCAGCTGTTCTTACCCAGGTTTTATCCACAGCTGTTTACTGATGCTGATTTCTCTTTCCTGGCACAAGTCAATGGTTTATGAGCCTCTAAAGACATATAATAATAAATAGTGAGAGTGCTGGTAATAACGGGACTAATTATAAGAACAATATCCAGGGTAATTAATAACGGTCCAGGGAATAAGGTAGAGTGTTCTTTCACTGCCAAAAACCACCGTAGTGTGGTACACTGTAATTGCAGCTTGGCTTACATTTGCATTTTTTTTTTCCTTATATTTCATTTTGTGATTGTACAGAAGTATGGCCGAGGGCCAAAAGGCCATGACCTGGGAATGCCCTTTCCTGGTTCCTACTAATGGGATGTTTGTGAGCCTGAGAAGAAAATGTAAACACATCCTCTGTGGCATGTTGCGCTGCAACGGTGACACAGATATGCAATGAACAGAAAAGCACTATCAGACTATCAACAACACAAAACCGCATCTATTCTTCTGCTGAAATACACCCAATGGCGTCCTTCAGTGGCGTGACCTTAAATTTTAGGATTAAGCATAAAGGAATCCCAAAATAGAAGTGTTTGGTTTGCAGAATTTTAAAGAAAAGCCTTTTTTGTCCTGTTGCTCGCTGTCTTACGTACACAGGAGGACGGCTTCCTAAGCTAGAAAGTAGCTGCTCTCAGTCTCTTGGATGATGGGATGGAAATGTTTCTAAAGCAGGCGTCACATACCAATATGTTGCTATTCCATTAAGTATTGGGCGCAGGCCGGGAATGGATGGAGGAAGGGACTTTGAACGCAGAGGAGAGACTTTTAAACCCCCTTTGTCCATCCATACCCAGCCCGTGCCCACGTTTCTAGTGTTCACACTGGTGAGAGCAAGTAGGACTAGTGGCTGCTCCGTTACCTCTCTGACTGAGGGTCTAAAGTCAGAAATTAACCTTAGATAACAAGTCAAGTAAGGAGATTTCATAATACGATCAAGGACTACAAATACCGCAATGTATTGGGATACAAGTTAAAAAAAAATCCCCCTCCTAGAACTGGGTCACCTGACAGGTCTGAATTAGCCAAATTTAAGAGTCCCATGTACGAAACCTGGCCTAAATACAGCACCATTTAATGTGGGAGTGTTTACAAGTAACACTTCTCATATGCAAAACATCAAAATAGCACAGAAGGACGTATTTAGTCATTTCTGTGCTGTTTATGTAGTCCTGGCATTAAATGTTTCTTTAAACTACAAACCTTAAAGAAACTAAAACCACTCCTCCCATACAGAGACTTCCGCATGGTGCTACAGGCCATCATACTCCCAAAACTGGACTATTGCAACTCCCTCCTTCTAGGCCTACCAGCATGCACCACAAAACCACTTCAGATGGTCCTTAATGCCTCAGCAAGAATCCTCTCAAATGCCAAAAAAAGAGATCATATTACCCCAATCCTTCTTCATCTCCACTGGCTCCCGATTAAATTCAGGATCCAGTTCAAATCCTTAATGATGATACATAAAGCTTTGTACAGCATCGCGCCGCTCAAGTTAACATTCCAAATTCAACTACACACATCCATGAAACCGACCAGAAGCGCTTATCAAAACAGACTAATCACCCAACCGGCTAAATCCTCGCTGAGGAAACGCGCCCTATCCACAGCGGGCCCTTCACTCTGGAACTCGCTTCCTCCAGACCTTCGCCTTGAACCATGCCACGCTACATTTAAAAAAAAACTTAAGACTTGGTTATTCAAACAAGCATTCCCGTCGAGTATTAGTAATTAAACGAGCAGCGGCATTCTGCAACATCTGAAGAGGTTGAATTGTGCTTTTAGGGAGACCCAGTAGTAGTGCATTACAATAGTCAATCTTTGGTAGAATTGTGGCTTGTAACACAGTCCGGAAGTCCTGAGGATGTAATAATGGTTTAATTCTTTTCAAAGTATGTAACTTGAAGAAGCCACTCTTGATTGTGGTTGAGATGAAATTGTTCAAAGTAAGGTGATTATCAATAATGACCCCAAGGCTGCGGACCTGCTTTAGCTTGGTATGGTCTGTTGTTGAGGAGGGATCATGTTGCGTGTTAGTTGAAGTGTTCTTGTGTGGTGTTATAATGAGTAGTTCAGTCTTGTTGGTGTTGATTGCAAGAAAGTTTTCCATGAGTAGATTTTTTATTTCAGTAAGTGCTGATTCCCAGGTTTCCATGGCCTTAGCAAGTGAATCCTTGATTGGAATAATGATCTGGACGTCGTCGGCGTATATGAAATGCTGGAGATCCAATTTCTTCAGTAGATTACAGAGTGGAGATAGATATACATTGAAAAGAGTTGAGGAAAGTGAGGATCCTTGAGGGACACCTTGTGAGAGATTTCTAGGTTTTGACGTATGGTGTCCCACTTTGACACTGTAAGTCCTATCTTTCAGGAATGATTGTATCCAGGATAAGGCAGTGCTGGTGATGCCAATTTGTGAAAGGAGAGAGAGGAGTGTATTGTGGTTCACCGTGTCAAATGCTGAGGAGATATCCAGAAGGGCCAGAATATAAGAGTTACCAGTATCAAGGGATTTTAGTATGGAGTCTGAAAGGGACACTAGTAGTGTTTCGGTGCTATGGTTCTTCCTAAATCCATATTGCGACGGGAAGAGTAAATGATTTTCCTCTAGATAGTCAGTTAGTTGTTTGTTTATGACCTTTTCTAGTATTTTTGATAATAACGGGAGGTTCGATACTGGTCGATAATTAGCCAGTTCAGATGGATCCAGGTCTGCTTTTTTAAGGGTAGGCTTTATTATAGCATGTTTGAGTTGTGTGGGAAAGACTCCCTCTGTTATAGAGGTGTTAATGATGTAGGAGATCGCCGGGGCTATTCTAGTAGGAATGTCTAGGAGCGTTTTTGTTGGCATAATGTCAACGGGGTGTAATGCTGGTTTGATTCTTTTTAGAATTGCTTCAGTCTCCGATACAGTAGATAATTCAAAATTTGAGAGTGTGGGTGAATCATTTTGGGAGCTTGTTAGTGCTGGAATTGTTGGCCGATATGGAGATGTAAAACGAGCCATGATATTTCAGACTTTCAAACATAAGCTTAAGACATGGCTTTTTACTAAAGCCTATACTTGATTCTTACCTGTTTCCTGCTAACTCATTTTATCACATCTGATCTTTCTTAACCTTTATCTCTTTCCCCTCCCTTTTTTAGTCTGTCAACTTATCTACTCTCGCAACTAATACCCTTCCCTTAAATTTTCTTTACCGCATTCTATTATTCCTCTCTACTTTATATATCACTCTGTCTTTTTACTAATCTTTTACCTTCAACCTTACTTTATCTTTGCCCCTCTCTACTCATTCCTTTTACCCGTTTATCTGTTTTTAACCTCTGATTTTGCCCTCTATATATTTGTATATAACCCATTCCTTCCTGACCCTCCTTTTTTCTGACCCTTCCTTTCCCTCCCCATTTCATTTATCTCCCCTCCCCCTTTCCCCCTTAGATTACTTTTTGATTTTAGATTAAGTTATGCTGCTATAGTTATCTATATTATATTGTTTTACATTATCTTTTTTATTAGCTAAATAATTCGTTCTTGTTACTGTTTTATATTGTTTAATGTAATTTAGAATTCATCTATTATTATCCTGTTATATGTACACGCAATTGCATATTTTTGTTCCTTGTACACCGACGTGATATCTTTGATGAGCGGCGGTATAGAAAAACCATTAAATAAATAAATAAATAAATAATATTTGATATCTTGTCCTGGAAATAGGTGGCTAATTTCTCACATTTATTTTTGGTCTCATCTTCGGGGTAGATGTTAGTTGTGGGGGAGATTATATTAGAAACGTATCGGAAAAGGGCACGTGGATTAAACTGGTATTGATGAATTTTTGTTGAGTAATAGTTTTTTTTAGCTTCATCGGTTGATTTACGGTACTTGTGGAGTAGTGATTTGAATTTTTGTTGCTGAATCGAGTCATGGTTTTTGATCCATTTTTTTTCCAATTTACGAAGCTCTTGTTTCATCTTTCTGAGTTCAATTGTGTACCAAGGTTTCTTGTCTTTCTTCTCAGAGTTGATCTCTTTAGTTATAAGCGGACAAAGACGATTGGCGATGTCACTGGTGATTTGATGCCAAGTCATGCATGCTGAGTTGGCGTTCGAGAGATCTAATTTGTTGCTCTCCTCCGTTATAGCTTCTATAAATCTATGTATGTCCCCTGGGCTTTGTACTTTTTGAAAGAGTAAACAACTGGTGATTGATGTTTACTCATTCCATTCCAATCATTATTTTATAGACCTCTATCATATCTCCCCTCAGCCATCTCTTCTCAAGGTTGAAGAGTCCTAACCTCTTTAGCCTTTCTTCATTGAGGAATTGTGGACAGCTTTTAGAGTTAGGCTCCTTGGGGATAGTTTTCTAACTGTCCACTGTGGTGCCAGGACTTCCAGTACATTTTACCTGCGGACTTTGCAGCAAATTTCAAAGGAAAAATACATGCATTACATTCCCTTTGAAGATAGACAGAAAGGCACCGACATACAGTCCTTAGGACTGTACAGTAGATTAGTCTATGAGCTCTACACCACAATAAAACATAACTATAATACTATGTGTAATAAAACTACTGGTGTAAGTACCCTGGTACAATTGGTCATGAACTACTTCGCTAAGAGAAAGGATAGTATTCTATTCTATCCTTTCTCTTCCTCCTTCTCCCAGTTCTGCTACCCCTGTTATATGTAACTGCACCTTCTGACACACAGTTCCAGTTTGATGTATATACTGCACCCCTGTTTTATGTAAACCAGCAAGATATGTTGTCATGATTGCCGGTATATAAAAACCTTAAATAAATAAATAAAAAATAAAATAAATAAATGACTATGTATATTGATATATTGTAACCGAACCTTTGACGGCACCTGTTAGAATGTACTATAGTACACTTTTACCTACATTAAATATGTGCCTACATGTAAACCGTTGCGACGGTATTTAACTTAGCAACGGTATAGAAAAGTTTTTAAATAAATAAATAAATAAATAGCTGCAGGTGCAAAGTACCTGCAGATTTTTTCACTTGCGTTTTGTTGATATATACTAATTTGTTACTTTGATTAATCTGTTCAATGTAAACCACTAAATGAAGCGATAGTTTCTGTTCCTTGTAAACCGGGGTGATATGTATATTATACAGGAACCTCCGGTATATAAATCCTTTAAATAAATAAATAAATAAATAAATTATGATGGGAACCAACGTACATAGATTTGGAAATCCATATTGCGTGATCCTGCCCTGAACATGGCCCAGAAATGCTTCCCCCCAGATGTGGCTCAGAGAACGTGGAACCCCCATGCATTCTGGTCACTGGACTGGGTTGGGGGTGTCACAGTTTGCAGACAACCAATTGTAACCTGCGTAAATGGCTTTGAACATTACCCAAAAATTATAGACGCACTGATTATAGATGATATTCGACTACTATATGTTTATGATCGTCATAATAGGCATCATCGTTTTAGCTCACGCATATCTCAACTCTGCCTTATATTTAATCATGTGTTTATTTCAGTTCTTATTTGAGAAAATTATTCCATTTTTTTCAAAAAGTTTTTTTTTGCACTTAAAAATACTTCAATTAAAATTTGTATGTGTGCCAGAAATCTGCACTTATCTTATTCTTTCATTCCGTCAACCTTCATGGTAGTCTTGCTTCAATTTGCAAGTAACTAGATGACCCCAGATGCAAAGAACTGAGAAATGAAATTGTGGACCTGCTATTGGACAACAACCCCCCGTTGGTCTGTTCAATTCCGTTTTCTAACAAAGCTGGAGCAATTGCAGCATCTATCCATCAACATTGGACAGTGTTAAGACCACATGCACCAGTATTTGAAGATCGTCCGATAGTGGCTTATAGCCGTGGTCGGAACATAGGGGACAGTATCATTCAGTCATTTTTATTGGAACCGCAGTTAGATGATCAAAATTTACCATATGGAAGTTGGCCATGCACAGGATGTATGATGTGTAAACAAGTCATCACAGGAGAAACATGGACGAGTGTGAATGGGTATAAACATGTGTTGCAGGTATACACTGACTGTAAATCCACACAAGTCATATATCTGATTGAATGTCCGTGCAAACAATACTATGTAGGCAGAACTAAAAGAATGATTCGCACAAGATTGACGGATCACAAAAGCTGCATTACAACTGAAAAAATTACAGCTCCTCTGGTAGTACATTGCAAAGAAAAAAATCATGGATTTGGAGATTTGCGTTGGAGAATTTTAGAAAAGGTTTATGTACACCCGCGTGGGGGAGACATTAATAAAACACTGAATTTTAAGGAACAACAGTGGATATTTAGGCTCAACACCGTTAGTCCTAGCGGTTTAAATGCCTCGATTGAGTGGTATTCTCTGATATGACTCAGCAAAGGGTAGAGATTAGATTAGCATAGTGGGCGGAATTTACAAAGGGCAGCTTTAAATGACGGTTCCGGTTGGGTGCCGGATGTTCAAGAGCAAAAAAACGCTGGGTCGCCATTTGTTAAAAGGAGTAGAAACGGATTAAAAGAAGAAAGTAAGTACACAAAGATACCGTTAGCATTATCGGATATGCTGTAGTCCATTTCAATTGTAACAAGTAGAGAAAATTGTTTTGCAAGCTAATGTGAATTTAATTTTTCGACGCAGAAATATTCACCCTTGAGAAAGGACTGGGAAAATGTTTGCAGTAGTCCGAAACACTGTTCAGTGTTAAATAGGGTCATCTAGTTACTTGCAAATTGAAGCAAGACTACCATGAAGGTTGACGGAATGAAAGAATAAGATAAGTGCAGATTTCTGGCACACATACAAATTTTAATTGAAGTATTTTTAAGTGCAAAAAAAAACTTTTTGAAAAAAATGGAATAATTTTCTCAAATAAGAACTGAAATAACCACATGATTAAATATAAGGCAGAGTTGAGATATGCATGAGCTAAAACGATGATGCCTATTATGACGGTCATAAACATATAGTAGTCGAATATCATCTATAATCAGTGCGTCTATAATTTTTGGGCATTTCTGAATTTGTGTTGGCTAATTTAAATACAACATAAGAGTCGCTGATACAGTCAAGCATACAATAGTCATTATTCTCACTCTGTTTTTGGTTGAGTTTTTTGAACATTACCCTCCAGTCGTGCCTGTTTCATGCAATCACTTTCCCTTTTATCTTTGCTCTACATGGAGGGTGGAAGCAGTGGGTGGTGTGAGGGGAAGGGGAAGGGGAGGTGGAAGAGTCTGTCAAGTTTGCAATGACTTTCCTTAGCTCCCAGTTTTTCAGCTTTTCTAATAACAACGTTCATGTCGGCACTTCTAAAGCGTCTGATGTTGGAACGTTGCTGCTCATGGCCCGGGACGGGTTGCTTGCTGAATCTTTGCTGTGATTTTCTTTAGCTTTTGTTATTTGTCAGTGTTCTCTGCTATCCAAACACTGTCCCAGCAGTTTCTGTAAGCAGACGTCGCAGACTAAAATGTTGCAACTTGGCAAATAAGTGACCTTTCTTGGGTGAATGCATGCTTTCTGTCTGTACATTTAAATGGAAAAAAATATATAAGGAGGTTGAGAAAAAAGTAAAGGCAGAAAAAGCCAGCTTTCAAAACATAAAAGAGATCTCAGAAAAAAGCACAGAGAAGAATATCTGGCTGAGCTCAGAAGGGGAATGTAAAACTGTGATGTTTCTTGAGATAATTTAGATTGGAGAGCGAGCGAGAGAGAGAGAGAGAGAGAGTCAGAGTCTATGTATTGTGTACCACTATAGTAACTCGAGGTGAGGTTTTGGTGGTGGTCTAGGGTTTGGAGGCCAGTTTTATATGCACAGTCAGACGTATGAATAGCACTGAACACATCACTGAAGATCTGATGTGATCTGGAATGAGGAAAGATACACAAAGATGAGATTTCTACAATGTACTCTCGCAGTAGCTTGATGCTCTCTCTATCTGGGTGCTATCAAGCTAGGGCGAGAATACATTGTAGAAAAAAGGTGAAGTTATTTCCTGCAATAAAACATGTGATAATGTGGGTTACGCTATTGCATGCAACTTGAAACACCCTTCATTTTCATAAACCCCACCCAAACTCCTCACCTTTGACTACATTTTCTAAATTTGCATATGCATTTCACAGTGCAAAATATAATGCCCTAATGCACTTTGATGAATGGCCCTGCTAGCTTAGCTCCTTGTACTGATGGAACTGGTAAGTATTCAGTGCTCAGGTAAAGCTAGGTTTTCTGTTTTGTTTTGTTTGCTGAAAAAAACAATTAGAACCAGCATGATTTAGCATGAGAGCAAATTAAAGCATTAGAACATTTTTGTTTTACTTAAAAAGTCACTAACTGTACTTTTATGTTGTGCTATTATTTTTTAATCATCAGTCTCACTCTTATTTTTTATAAAATGTTTTTGAAATGCAGGTAAAAAAATCAAATATTTGCTAAATGCTCAATGAAATTGGAAACATTTATCTTGTGTGGGAATTCGTATTGACTGTTACTGAGATCCAAAATGGCACATGTAACCCGATGCATCATGTGTTTCGATTGCTTCATTGGGGCATGTGCACTTCTCAGCTATATACAGCTCTGCTCCATGGGACCATGTTAGATTTCATGTCTATAATGAAAGCAGAACTCTATATAGTAAAGTGACAATGTACTAATGCTTTCATTTGCTGTGCATTGATATGAAAGTCTCTGCCTAAATCACAGTGGTTCTAGTTGTTATTTTACCGCCTACATTGGATTCTTCACATTACATTGGTTTGTTTGCTGTACATTTCCTTTGAGGGATTATCTGCTGTTTTCACCTCTCTGGAAATAAATGTAAAGAAGCATAAAGTTGTGAAATAGTTTGGGTTTGTCCCTGATATCCATGGACCCTGAGAAGCTGCAATACCTAACCACCAGTCAGCCTGCTGCATAAGGGCTGGAGAAAACCCACTGATTACTGGGAAAAGGTAAGTGTGGTAATGGTGTGGCTGCCAGAGAGTGTTGGTGTGTGTTTGTGTAGAAAAACTGAGAGCAGCCAAAGCCACATCCTAGGATATTAAAGGAATGGGGCTGCTGAAGGACCTGGGCTTCTTTAGGATAACAGAGAGAAGGGCAGGTATTCTCCTTGTTTTTTTGATTCAGCTGCTTCTCTCAGCTTCCAGCTCAGTCAGAAGCAGCGCTAGCATCCAGCACTATAAACCTTCATGCACCATTACCTGGAGGAGATCCCCAGTTTTATATCCTCTCTCAATTTATTCTAGCCCAGTCCTGTCATTGTATTAACAGTTTTCAGTCAGGGGCGATGCACCAGGGCTCCTTATGGCCAATCTGGATTGGCTATGACTTCACAAATTAGGATTAAAATAGCCGCATGACTCAATGACCCCTTGTTAGGGCAAAAAAGGCTCCGTCCGGCCTTAAACTAGTGGTGGCTGGGGAGAAGGATTGGAGCTGCCCGGTGGTTCTGAGTAGCAGAGTGAAGCAAGCCAGAAGGGTTTGCTTACTCTTCCAGCAATTTCACCCCTAGGTCCTCATGGCTCACAAAAGGGGTTTGCAGTGATAACAGTTATGTTCCAGGCAATTCAAGGGCTAAAGAGCAGAGCTGGAAGCAGCCAGGGTCAGTGCAAAGTGACTTCTGCCTTTATAGTTTTGCAGCAGTGTAAGCCAGGACCCTCTCTTATTTCCTGTGGATCTTCTACTTTGAGTAAAACTCTGGTTGTAACCCAGAAAGCCGTAACAACCTGACACCCCTAGGTGCGAGGCCATTTGTAACAAGCTTCACAATCTGGCAATCCCCAGGGATGCAAGGAAGTACAGTAAAGCAACATAAATACAGCTAAAATAATTAGCAGTACAGATTTTAACCCAGACAGCACGCTCCAGCTTTTCTGTGAATGCTTGCAAAGCATTGCATGGTTCTTGATGGGCACAATTTACTGTTAATAATAAATGTACATTGAATCAGCTGCACCAGTGGTGAAGCGAAGCAGTAAATTAATTTTCTTTCTCAGCTTTAATTAAACCAAGCTTTAATTATTTTCTGCAAACAAATCTTCACTGAGGAAAGGTCAGCGGCAAAATTGTTCTTACAGTGGAAATATCAGTTTTCCAGTAGGTAGGGACGCCATCGAGTACTGTGCTCATCAGTGATGACTTTCTGAATAGGCCATCGGAGGGTCTTAACCTTATGCAGTCCTCTTTTTCCATGACAACCACTTGGTCTATATATCACACCAGTCATGAAAAGTGGATAGTGCCAGCTGACTGCTGGTGATTGACTTGCAGGTCTGTTGAAATGCAAATGCAACTCTGGATACTCTACTGCATGTGTAATGTTTTTGGAAATTGGTTTCATGTAAGCCTATTTTGTTTTGTTTATTAACGTTTTTTTCTCTTAGAAAAATCTCTTTTGCAGCCATCTATATATTCTGCTCTTAAAAACGAACTAGAGCTTGACTGACAAAGTGGACAGAACTGGATGCATTTTGAATTCTGTGATACACATTTTACTGAGTAGAAACAAAAACCTTTTCAGATGAAGGAGATTACAGCACACCCCGGACCCTCTCTCTAGTGTGCTCTAAGAGTATTTTGCCTTGGAATCACAAAGTATGACTTTATTATTATTATTTTTGAATAGATTCTTTGTACTTTTCTTATTTAGTGCATCAGTCAGTCCATGTTTTGTTGCTCTTTATGGCATCGTCTATTCAGGCAGTCATAAAAGATGTTATTCTATTGCTTAGTCCCCAAGAATGCAAATGTAAGCACAATACCATAAATCTGACATGCCATATATATATATATATATATATATATATATATGGCATGTCCACATATATATATATATATATATATATATATATATATATATATATATATATATATGTGGTATATATATATGTGGTATAAATCTGACATGCCATATATATATATATGTGGTATGATTCAATCTAGTTTCACCTACAGCTTGGTATGAGCATGTGCTGACAAAAATGTATGACACTGAGGATAGGTTTGATAGAATTGCAGGAAGACCTTGTGAGACTGGAAAATTGGGCATCCAAATGGCAGATGAAATTTAATGTGGATAAGTGCAAGGTGATGCATATAGGGAAAAATAACCCATGCTATAATTACACAATGTTGGGTTCCATATTAGGTGCTACAACCCAAGAAAGAGATCTAGGTGTCATAGTGGACAACACATTGAAATCGTCGGTGCAGTGTGCTGCGGCAGTCAAAAAAGCAAACAGAATGTTGGGAATTATTAGAAAAGGAATGATGAATAAAACGGAAAACGTCATAATGCCTCTGTATCGCTCCATGGTGAGACCGCACCTTGAATACTGTGTACAATTCTGGTCACCGCATCTCAAAAAAGATATAATTGCGATGGAGAAGGTACAGAGAAGGGCTACCAAAATGATAAAGGGAATGGAACAACTCCCCTATGAGGAAAGACTAAAGAGGTTAGGACTTTTCAGCTTGGAGAAGAGACGACTGAGGGGGGATATGATAGAAGTGTTTAAAATCATGAGAGGTCTAGAACGGGTAGATGTGAATCGGTTATTTACTCTTTCGGATAGTAGAAAGACTAGGGGGCACTCCATGAAGTTAGCATGGGGCACATTTAAAACTAATCGGAGAAAGTTCTTTTTTACTCAACGCACAATTAAACTCTGGAATTTGTTGCCAGAGAATGTGGTTCGTGCAGTTAGTATAGCTGTGTTTAAAAAAGGATTGGATAAGATCTTGGAGGAGAAGTCCATTACCTGCTATTAAGTTCACTTAGAGAATAGCCACTGCCATTAGCAATGGTTACATGGAATAGACTTAGTTTTTGGGTACTTGCCAGGTTCTTGTGGCCTGGATTGGCCACTGTTGGAAACAGGATGCTGGGCTTGATGGACCCTTGGTCTGACCCAGTATGGCTTTTTCTTATGTTCTTAATGTGGGCTAAATTATTCCTAGAGGTTGTCATCTGTCAAGATTTGAATTTGTTGTTATTCCATTGGAGATTAAATAAAGTTTGTTAATTTTTTTAAAAAGTAATGTTTGGGCACTTGAATGAGGATGGGGGGATGTTGTTTTTGTTGAACTGAATTTAACTTGGAATATGTCAATATTTATATTTGAGACGGGATTTAAGGAAGCTGGAAGAGTGGTCGAAGATATGGCAGCTGAGATTCAATGCCAAGAAGTGCAGAGTCATGCATATGGGGAGTGGAAATCTGAATGAACTGTATTCGATGGGGGGAGAAAGGCTGATGTGCCTGGAGCAGGAGAGAGACCTTGGGGTGATAGTGTCTAATGATATGAAGTCTGCGAAACAATGCGACAAGGCGATAGCAAAAGCCAGAAGAATGCTGGGCTGCATAGAGAGAGGAATATCTAGTAAGAAAAGGGAAGTGATTATCCCCTTGTACAGGTCCTTGGTGAGGCCTCACCTGGAGTACTGTGTTCAGTTCTGGAGACCGTATCTCCGAAGAGACAGAGACAAGATGGAGGCGGTCCAGAGAAGGGCGACCAGGAAGGTGGAGGATCTTCATCGGATGTCATACGAGGAGAGATTGAAGAATCTAAATATGTACACCCTGGAGGAAAGGAGGGGCAGGGGTGATATGATTCAGACTTTCAGATACTTGAAAAACTTTAACGATCCAAAGACAACGACAAACCTTTTCCGTCAGAAAAAAATCAGCAGAACCAGAGGTCACAAGCTGAGGCTCCAAGGAGGAAGACTAAGAACCAATGTCAGGAAGTATTTCTTCACGGAGAGAGTGGTGGATGCCTGGAATGCCCTTCCGGAGGAAGTGGTGAAGTCCAAAACTGTGAAGCACTTCAAAGGGGCGTGGGATAAACACTGTGGATCCATCAGGTCTAGAGGACGCATATAAGGAGCAGGCAGCAAAACACTGCACGGAGCGGCAGTAGCCACAGAGGCATTCATGGAGTGGGATGCCAGTGGCCAGTGGTAGGTGTTCCACCTTCACAGAGCGGAAGGATGGAGGGCTGCTATCTCCCAATTAAAAAAAGAAAACAAAAAAACAAAAAAAAAACAGGGTGGGTTCATGGGCTATAGGTATTAGCAATTATTAGGCGTATTCAATTACCAATTATTAGGCTTTTCAATATTTGATGATAGTTAATGTGACTTTCAAGGCATACTTCACTTTCAATGCATATCCAGCATAGCTCTCTGCTTCAATGGCAGGGGAGAAGAAAAACTAATACTTCACGCATATCCAGCATAGCTCTCTGCTTCAACGGCAGGGGAGAAGAAAAACTAATACTTCACGCATATCCAGCATTGCTCTCTGCTTCAATGGCAGAGAGCTATGCTGCCGCTTACCCAACTAATCAAGCTTGATATTTCACTTGGAAGCAGCTCCATCACTGCTCTCTACATTAATGGTGGGGGTGGAAGGGAAATGGAACCTAAGGTTACTAAGAGCCAAGAGAAACAGATAAGTATGAGAAAAAAGGGGTGTGAGGCTTGCTGGGCAGACTGGATGGACCGATTGGTCTTCTTCTGCTGTCATTTCTATGTTTCTATGTTTATTCTAAATATTCTGAGAGGTTACTGGTATCTCATTGTCATGTAAAAGGATCAGCGCATTGTCTCTTCTGTGCTGACAAATGTGATGGTGCTTTCCAGAGCTTTCTCATTTGTTGGCCCTAAGCTCTGAAATAGCCTCCCTCTATCCCTGAAAATGTTAGTTCTCTCAGACTAATGCAGATGTGCTAAATGATCAGAATATTAGATGAGATGGGAAAATTGGATGATCGCAGATATTTCCAACTTCCACCTAGCTGTTAATGTTTGTTGTATTTGTGGTGATTTATATATTTTTTGTATTTTATGATGTATATTTTTGTGTTTATAATTGCTATTTATTGTATTATTTTCATGTTTTGTAAACTGCTTTGGGTATTTATTTTTGATTTTATTTTCCTGGGAAATTATCAGGGTTTATTATGATAAAAACAAAAGAAGGAGAAAATGAGTTGTCATTTTTAGAAAAATCTAGGAATTTATGGGTGAAAATCGGTTTAAATTGAAAATGAAGTACCCGAAATATAACATAACATTACTGTGCTATTTTAGCTGTGTTAGATTATGTTTATTTTTATGTTTTACAGACATTGTATAAATGTGTTAATTGATTTATATTTTACAATGTAATCTGCCTTGTTCAATTTTGTTGAGAAAGGCAGAATATAAATTGTTTAAATAAATAATCAATCAATAAGGTAGGCATGTTTTTCTCTGCCTCATTAGAAACTAAGAACATAAAATGTTCCATGTTGGGTCAGACGAAGACTACATTAAGCCCAGCATCCTGTCTCTGATAGTGGTCAGTCTAAGTCACTAGGAAGTACCCAGCAGAACCCAAAGAAAAGATCCATTTCTTGTTCCTCACTTCCAGGCATAAATGGTGGCTTTCCCAAGTCTACCTGATTAATTAATTTTTCCTCTAGGAACATGATATTACTCCTTTTAAATTCAGTTATGCTAGATACCTTGACTATGTCCTCTGGCAACAAATTCCACAGCTTTCTTAAATTTCTTTTAAATCTGCTATTTATTAGTTTCATGGAGTTACTGTGCTGCCCACAGATTATTTGTGTTCTTGATAGCCAGTTACACCTTTTTCCAAGCTATAGAACTAGAGAAACTTAATTCTTGAATACAAAACAACATTTACTAGAATAATGAACAGTTCAACACTCACTGGGGCGGATTTTAAGAGCCCTGCTCGCGTAAATCCGGGCGGATTTACGCGAGCAGGGCCCTGCGCGCCGGTGCGCCTATTTTACATAGGCCTACCGGCGTGCGCAGAGCCCCGGGACTCGCGTAAGTCCCGGGGTTCTCTGAGGGGGGCTGTCCCAGTCGTCGCGGCGTTTTCGGGGCATGTCGGCAGCGTTTTGGGGGCGGGTACGGGGGCACGGCTACGGCCCGGGGCGGTCCGGGGGCGTGGCCGCGCCCTCCGTACCCGCCCCCAGGTCACGGCCCGGCGCGCAAGAGGCCCACTGGCGCGCGGGGATTTACGCCTCCCTCCGGGAGGCGTAAATCCCCCGACAAAGGTAAGGTGGGGGCTTAGACAGGGCCGGGTGGGTGGGTTAGGTAGGGGAAGGGAGGGGAAGGTGAGGGGAGGGCAAAAGGAAGTTCCCTCCGAGGCCGCTCCGATTTCGGAGCGGCCTCGGAGGGAACGGGGTAGGCTGCGCGGCTCGGCACGCGCCGGCTATACAAAATCGATAGCCTTGCGTGCGCCGATCCAGGTTTTTAGCAGATACGTGCGGCTCCGCGCGTATCTACTAAAATCCAGCGTACTTTTGTTTGCGCCTGGAGCACAAACAAAAGTAGGCCTATTCGCGGAGTATGAAAATCCGCCCCACTGTGAATGGCAAGACACAAAGAATAGCTGTACAAACAGCAGGGTCTGATTCACCCAGTAGTCAGAGGATGACAACTGTAACTGTAGTAGAAGCTGTGGATGCTAGTGGATGGTGAAAAAGTGATGCTTCTAGGAGCTTGTAGGAGGGTTCAGGATGAGATGTGAGCTTGAAGAGATTTTTCCCTGCTGAAAATCCCTTCAGGCAGTTAAGAGTCCCAGGAGTTGGGTCAAGGTACCAATAGGATGAGGAAAGAGAGAGAAAGAGGGCAAGGTAAGAACAGATCTAATAAGGGAGTTTAAAAAATCATCCAATTTTCCCATCTCATCTAATATTCTGATCATTTAGCACATCTGCATGAGTCTGAGAGAACTAACATTTTCAGGGATAGAGGGAGGCTATTTCAGAGCTTAGGGCCAACAAATGAGAAAGCTCTGGAAAGCACCATCACATTTGTCAGCACAGAAGAGACAATGCGCTGATCCTTTTACATGACAATGAGATACCAGTAACCAATAACCAATCAGAAAAGAACTTAAAAATCATATAGAAAATCTAAGTGTTATGCATGCCACCCGTGGCAGACCCGCGGCGCAGCCCTCTCACCTTCTCATGCAGACTCCAACTCCTGGTTCCTCTTCGCTGGCGGCAGTGGGCCGCCAGCTCCAACCTTGGGTCTCCTCCGGCACTGCCATGGTCCCCAGTGTTGCCAGCCAAGATGTCCTTGCTCGTCGGGCCTTTCCACGTGGCCAGCGGAGAGACACTACCATCGGTGACATGCCCCTCCCTAGGCGTGCACGCATCACCAGTTCTTTAAAGGACCTGCGGTGGGAACCTGGCTGCGGCCCCGGATGCTGACATCAGACTCTTCAGCATATAAAAGCTCAGGCCTTGCTCCATAGCATTGCCTTTGCAACAGGTCTCCTCATACTCCGAGTAATCGTTGCTGATAGAGAATCCTCTCTACTACGTGTTCCTGATTCCTGTGGTTCCTAGTTCCTGTCTTCCTTGTTCCTGTCTCATCTATGTGTTGGATTGACTCTTTGGATTTTGACTCAGCTTTGCTTGTCTATTCTTGAGCCTATCTCCATTCCCGGACCTCCACTTCGCCTGACTACTCTTCAGTTTATCTCCAACCCCAAACCTCAGCTACGACTGACTACGCCTGCCTTCTCCATGTCCTGACCCTTGATTTAATTAACTAATCCTGCCTTTCTCTGTGCCCTGATCATTGCCTTGATTGACTACACCTGTCTTCTCCGTGCCCTGACCACTGCCTTGATCGACTACGCTACAGACCTTTCTGTGTCCAGAGGTCTATGCTGCTTGCCACGACTTCCACTTGTCACCAGCTCTGATCCTAGCCTGTCAGTAATGCCACCTCTTGCCTATCCTCTGGACGTGGATTTACAAGGCTTAGGCCTTCCTTTGCTTGAGCGCCTCCAGTTACTAGTGGGATTCTGATAAGAGTCACAAGTCGAGTACCCAAACCGCTTTCAATCACAATGGGACAAGTGGAAGCAGGGGAATGTATCAGATCTCCTGCAGCCCCTTAACTTAATAGACTTTTCTATGAGTCTGTGAGGACAGAAAACTAATCTTCAGAGGAATGAAATATAAATCAGAACAAAATATGTGGCCTTAATGTTTTTATTGCTGCTTTAAGAGAAGGAATGGAAATGTAGTCAAGTATTAATAAAGCTTTAAATATCTCTTTCATCTATTATGAATTTATGGGGTTGATTTTCAAAATGATTTAGGAATGTTAAATCTGATTTACGCACGTGAATTGCCATCTTAAAAAATCAACCGGGGCCCGTACAGCTTTTGCACGCATAAATCAGGGAATATTACAACATGCATGCAGCAATGAAATAACCAGTTTTACCTTTTAATCTACCAGTTTGCTCACTCCATCTACAGCTCTTGAAGACCCTCTGGGCTTTTCATCCTGAATATCCCCCATTGCACCCAGACCCTTTCATGTTTTCACTTTATGTTTACAGTTACTCACACTGATATTAAGGACTTAATATATGCAAATAAAAGTTGTGCACGCTTCCCTTTGGCAGCTTTTAAAATAGCGCCTTACCCGCATAAATGCTGGCCCCGTCCTAGCATGCCCCTGGCATGTGCAAAGTTACTTATGGACCTCGATTTGCACACTGAAGTTGTAATTTTCCAAATAGCATGTATTCGCATGTGTACTGTTTTATGTGCACAAGTGCTAAGTTTTACACGCATAATGTTTGAAAATTCACCTATATATGTTATATCCATTGTACTTGTATTAATTACACTAAATGTCAGAGCTTAAAAGTAAATATTGTGCACAGGATAATATTTCAACTACTCATATGCTGGTCGATTTTAAAAGTCCTATGTGCGCCAAAGCCGGGAGATATGTACGTGACTCGGCCGGCATTTACGGGCGCAGGGCTTTTAAAATTTACCCCCTAGTTTTTATTGAAACATTGTTATATTCAGTGAAGTGACTCAATAGTCTTGTCGTTTCAAACAGGCGTTCTATTTTGAGCTTTCTTTTGTATGTTCAATACTTACATGTTTTCACAGTTGATGTAATTTTCAAAATGTATCGTGTAGCTGTGTTTGCCAGTATGAATGTATGTGTGTGAATGATTTTTAGAATAGAGCTAGTCTTTATACTTGTGTCATATGACAATATATGTACTGAATTTAATTTCACCGTATTTTTGATATTACAATTTTTTGTGATATTTTAATGTTTTCATTAATTAATTAAATGATTATTGAACGTAGAAGATGAGTTGTTTGTTCTATAATGATTCCATCAAGTAATAGGTAATGTATTAAAGATTGCCATGTATCAAGCACTTGCAAAATAGCATGAGGGGTGAGCAAACCACACAATTCAGTATGAGCTCAGTAACCTCTTATTTGTATATAATGTTCTTTCATTTACATGAGAACATGCCATACTGGATCAGACCAGACCTTTGATGAGGCCCAGGAAGAAGATCTAGGCGTCATAGTGGATAACACATTGAAATCGTCGGTTCAGTGTGCTGAGGCAGTCAAAAAAGCAAACAGAATGTTGGGAATTATTAGAAAGGGAATGGTGAATAAAACGGAAAATGTTATAATGCCTCTGTATCGCTCCATGGTGAGACCGCACCTTGAATACTGTGTACAATTCTGGTCGCCACATCTCAAAAAAGATATAGTTGCGATGGAGAAGGTACAGAGAAGGGCAACGAAAATGATAAAGGGGATGGAACAGCTCCCCTATGAGGAAAGGCTGAAGAGGTTAGGGCTGTTCAGCTTGGAGAAGAGACAGCTGAGGGGGGATATGATAGAAGACTTTAAGATCATGAGAGGTCTTGAATGAGTAGATGTGACTCGGTTATTTACACTTTCGAATAATAGAAGGACTAGGGGGCATTCCATGAAGTTAGCAAGTAGCACATTTAAGACTAATTGGAGAAAATTCTTTTTCAGTCAACGCACAATAAAGCTCTGGAATTTGTTGCCAGAGGATGTGGTTAGTGCAGTTAGTGTGGCTGGATTCAAAAAAGGTTTGGATAAGTTCTTGGAGGAGAAGTCCATTAATGGCTATTAATCAAGTTTACTTAGGGAATAGCCACTGCTATTAATTGCATCAGTAGCATGGGATCTTCTTAGTGTTTGGGTACTTGCCAGGTTCTTGTGGCCGATTTGGCCACTGTTGGAAACAGGATGCTGGGCTTGATGGACCCTTGGTCTGACCCAGCATGGCGATTTCTTATGTTCTTATGTTCTTAGAGTTAAGCTGCATGCATTCAGTCATATGTGGGTAGATGGATTTGCTGCATATACTTTCCTAATGCACACAGACTTGACCGCATAAAAAAAGAGGATGTTCCAAGGTTGTCAATTAAATGTAAATGTGTACATTAGATTTTAAAAAAGTGATACCTGGTGATATTATCCTGCTAATATACTGCTTTTTTATATCGCCTTTTTTTATACATGTCTGTATTTACCTACATAACCAAATTTTCCACCTCACTGTATGCAGGGACCTTGTGTCTGTGTGAGCTGGCAAGTATGTTTAGCACTGTGCTGAAAATTTACCCCAAAGTTCCTGTTCTGAGACATAAACAAAACTGTAAATGTAAATTTTAAAAGACATTAAAATGTACTCTGTGAATCGCCTTCAAAGCAAGAACACGTGTTTTTCTCTCCTTCCATATTCTCTTCCGGAGAGATTTTCCCCTTGCTCTGATGTCATGACTGCACAACTGTGGCATAGATCTGCCTCTAGGAACTCATAACTTCCCTTTTTTACTATTGCAGTGAAAGAGATAATTAGAAGGCCTTTAAAACTGGTGATACAATACTATATACCACCCCACTGTTCTTTAGAAACCAATCCCAACCCAATACCTGTTACTTACGTGGACTCTTGGACTGCGACAGGGTGGATGGCCCCACGAAGGAGCCCCCGGGCTCTCTGCTGTAGCAGGCAGACACTTCGACAAGACTGGGGCTAGGTCTGAGGCCTGACAGCTCTCATCAGAGAGGGCCAATGGTCAGTAAGAGGAGTCCAGTCCTGGGCAGGCAGCAGGTGAAGAGGAATCCGAGGCACAGTCCGAGTCAGGGCAGGCAGCAAACGAGAGTATTCAAATGAATGATCCAATCCAGGGCAGGCGGCAGGCAAAGAAAATCTGAGGCACAGTCCGAGTCAGGGCAAGCAGCAAGCAAAAATAATCGAAGGTACAATCCAAACTGGGGCAGGCGGCAGGCAAGAGGAGTCCGAGGCACAGTCTGAGTCAGGGCAGGCAGCAAGCAAGAAAGATACAGGCACAGTCCAACGAAATAACAGACAACCACAGGAGAACGCTTCAGACAGGAGACCTGTAGCTGAGTCCCCCAAAGGCAAGACAAGCTGCCCTTTAAATAGAGGCAGCTTGATGACGTCCATCACCTACATCACCGAGGTTTCCTGCCACAGACCCTTTAAGAAAAGGGCTGCTGCATGTGCATGTGCCTAGGAGGAACTGCAGCAGCACGTCTCTGCTGTGGAATGGCGGTGTTTGGCATTCGGGCATGCACAGTGGTCCGTGAGGTAACAGTACCCCCTCCTTTAGGGCCCCCTATGAGGTCTGGGTTTCCTAGGGTAGATAGCATGGAACGTCCTTAGAAGATTCTTGTCTAGGATGTTTGATACAGGTTCCCACAAATTCTACTCAGGGCCAAAAACTTCCCAAGAAAGTAGGTATTCCCATTTGCAGTTCCTCTGGAGAACATCCAGGACTTCTTTTACTTGGTAGATTTGATCCTCAGATGCAATGGTGGTGGGTGCAGGTGTCTTCCAAGAAGGCCATATAAGAACTTGTGGCTTAAGGAACGATACGTTGAAGACGTTATGTATGCCCATAGAACTGGGCAGCTGTAGCTGGTAGGTGATAGGACCAATTTGCCGGAAGACAGGAATCGGCCCTACTTATTGAGATCCCAACCTCATGGAAGGTAGGCGAAGTCGAAGATGTTGGGTACTTAGTCATACTTTGTGTCCAGGCTTAAATTGGGGAGCAGGTCTGCTATGTAGGTCTACAGAAGCCTTGGCTTTCCAAGCCGCATGTTTCAGCATTTCCTCTGTGTGGATCCATAGCTCACCCAACTCTTGCACAGTGGATTGAGCTGCAGGCGAGGGTACAGATAGAGGTAAGGGCAATGGAGGTAACAGTTGTTTCCCAAAGACGATCTGGAAAGGAGAGGTCCTGGTAGCGTGACTAGCGTGAGAATTATGCGAGAACTCTGCCCATGGTAAAAGGATAGACCAGTCATTCTGGTGTTGGTTGACATAGGCTCTTAGAAAACTCTTTAATGTTCTATTAGTTCTCTCTGCCTGACCATTGGCCTGGGGGTGATAAGCAGTCGTATGATCTAGGGTGATGTTGAATTTGCGCACAGGGTGCGCCAATACTTGGTGGTGAATTGCATGCCTCTATCAGAAATAATATGTTTAAAAATTCCATGTAGTCGAAATATATGTGTGATAAACAATCGGGCCAATTCTGGAACTGAGGGTAGGTCTGGAAGAGGAGCCATCTTAGAGAACCTGTTGATAACAACTCAAATTACTGTATTACCTTCAGATAGGGGAAGATCTACAATGAAGTCCTTAGGAGGAGGTATGGGTTGTAATAGTCCCCATGGTTTCCCCACCTTTTTTTGGGCACAAGTGGGGCAGGATACCACATAGGCCTTCACATCAGTCTGCATTCGAGGCCACCAGTAGAAATGCCGAAGGAACTCCAGGGTTCGCTTTTGTCCAGGATGTCCAGTGATCCTCGAATCGTGGGCCCATTTTAAGACCTTAGGTCAGAGACAGTGAGACACCACCATCTTACCAGGAGAAATAATTACTGAAGATGCTAAGAGGATACAGGCAGGATCAATTATATGTTGAGGGGGTTCCATCAGTTCTTCAGGCTCAAAGAATCGGGATAATGCATCTGCCCAAAGGTTTTTTGAAGCAGGGCGGTATCAGATCTCGAAGTGATACCGCCCTGCTTCAAAAAACCTTTGGGCAGATGCATTATCCAGATTCTTTGAGCCTGAAGAACTGATGGAACCTCCTCAACATATAATTGATCCTGCCTGTATCCTCTTAGCATCTTCAGTAATTATTCCTCCTGGTAAGATGGTGGTGTCTCACTGTCTCTGACCTAAGGTCTTAAAATGGGCCCACGATTCGAGGATCACTGGACATCCTGGACAAAAGCGAACCCTGGAGTTCCTTCGGCATTTCTACTGGTGGCCTCGAATGCAGACTGATGTGAAGGTAGGTGGTAATCAGGTGTTGCATACCCTCTAGCCACTGATGCCATTCTTCGAGAACCAGTTTTATGGTCAAGGGTTCCTTGTCTCCAATGCTATAATGACATTTGGAAGGTGAGAATCTCCAAGAAAAAAATGAACAAGGGTGATGAGTTCCAGTGCTAGAATGCTGACTGAGCACCACGCCCACCCCGGGGATGCATGGTTCTTGGAGAAAGGCCTTCTTTAGATCCTGGAATGTCTTGACCACTTCAGGCCAATCCTTCATATTAGCTCTTTTACGAGTGAGAGCAGTGAGAGGGGCAGTGATCAGAGAGAAGTTGGGAATTAAGTTCCTGTAATAATTGGCAAATCCCATAAATCTCTGCAAGGCGTGGAGCCCCAAGGGTTGTGGCCAATCCAGAATATTTCAGATCTCCTTGGGGTCCATGTTGAAACCCTGGCTAGACACTATGTATCCAAGAAAAGGAACACTCTCCTGTTCAAAACTGCATTTACTTAGGGAATAGCCACTGCTATTAATTGCATCAGTAGCATGGGATCTTCTTAGTGTTTGGATAATTGCTAGGTTCTTGTGGTCTGGTTTGGCCTCTGTTGGAAACAGGATGCTGGGCTTGATGGACCCTTGGTCTGACCCAGCATGGCAATTTCTTATGTTCTTATGTTTTCCAGTTTGGCGAACAGTTGATTTTCCCAGAGTCACTGAAGAACTAATTGAACATGATGATGATGAGAGAGGAGATCTTTCAAGAAGACCAAGATGTTGTCCAAATAAATTACAACACGATGATATAACAGATCTTGGAAGATGTCATTCCTGAGATTTTGGAATACTGCAGAGGCATTGCATAACCCAAAGGGCATCACCAAATACTCATAATGTCCATTGCGAGTGTTAAAAGCCATCTTACATTCGTTTCCGTGTCATATTCATATTAGATTGTAAGCCCCATGGAGATCCAGCTTGGTAAAATTTGGGTTCCTTGGAGTCGATCAAATAGCTCCGTAATGAGGGGTAGAGGATAATGGTCTCTTTTAGTTATGGTGTTTAGTCCATGATAATCTATCCAGGGCCTAAGAGAACTGTCTTTCTTGGAGATGAAAAAGAACCCTGTCCCTGCAGCGGAGGAAGAGGGTCTGATAGATCCTTGATCCAAGTTCTCTTTGATATACAAGTTCATGGCCTCCATCTTAGGAGTTGATAAAGAGTACACCCAGCAGTGGGGTGGTGCAGTACCTGGGAGCAAATTGATGGCACAATCGTATGGTCGATGAGGGAGCTCCTCTGCTTTAGCCTTGGAGAATACATCAGCATAGTTTGCATAAGATGGAGGAAGCCCCAAGAAGGCCGTAGTCACTATGCAGGTAAATTGAGGTTTCACCTTGTCCAAGCATAAGTCCTGGCACCGTGGCCCCCATTTAACTAGCTCCAAGGTCTCCCAGTCAAACTGCCGAGAATGATGTCTTAGCCAGGGCAATCCTAGGACCACTGGATGAATGGCCTTCTTAATCACGAGAAACGGGAGATCCTCCGTGTGATTAGCTCCACCCCGAAGTTGGATAGGAACTGTAGTGGAAGTTAATCTTTCTGGTAGCGGGTCTCCACGGATAGAAGAAATGATTAAAGGAATGTTCCGGGAAACCACCGGTATTCCCAAGAGGTGGACCACTGCCTCAGTGATAAAATTTCCCCCGAGCCAGAGTCAATTAGTGCTTGCATGGAGTGAAGTTTCCCCTCCAATTCCAATGAGATGGGCAAGATGAATTGGGGAGCGGGAGTGATGAGACCCAGGAGCAACTCCCCGAGAGCTCCTAGGTCCTCCCATTTCCCAGTTTCTGTGGGCATCATGCTAGGATGTGGCCGATTCCACCACAATAAAAGCATAAACCTAGGTTCCGCTGATGAAGTTTCTCCTCCGTTGAGAGTTGTGTTCTGCCCTATTGCATGGGTTCCTCGACTCTGGTGGTGCTCGAAGGACTGAGAGTTGCTGCAAGAGGTTCAATTTGTGGATGAGAAAATATCAGGGCGAGAAATACCGGTTTGCAGGCTCTCAATTCCTGAGATCGTTGAAGACGACAGTTGATCCATCCAGTGAGAATGATAAGTTCCTCCAGGGAATCAGGTAAATCGCGAGCCACCAATTTGTCTTTTATCCTGGATGAAAATCGTTCCAAGAAGATACAATAGAGGCTGTCCTCTCTCCAGTTAAGTTCGGTAGCCAAAGTTCTGAATTCTATGGTGTAATCCATAAGTGGGCAAGCTCCCTGGCGGAGATGAAGCAGGTCAGACCCTGTGATGGTGAGTCGTCCTGGCTCATCAAAGACCTGCTTGAAGGTCTTTACAAATTCTTGCAGGTTTTGAAGGAGGGGATCTCCATGCTCCCATAGGGGGTGGCCCACGACAGAGGCAGGCCAATGGCACCGATAGCCTGTCGCATGGTAAGGGCAAAGGGCCATTGGTACCATTTTGATTACTGGCAGTCGATGGCCCGAGAGCTGGAGATCACTTTTGGGACCCCTGCTGGACCACCAGGGAATTTGGGCAAGTTTTGGAGGGGTCCAGAGGGTGAGGGGTTGCAATGAATTAAATTTGAAGGGTTGGGGTGGGTTTGGGTTTTGTTTTTTTTTACAACCCCTTGACTGTCCCCCCAGATTTTGGGCCCCCCCATGGACTTTCAGTAAGTCTTAAGGGGGGGGGGGGCGTTCAGGCAAGTCTTGGGGTGCAACTGTGCATCCACCTATAACTAGGGCTTATTTTCAGGGTAGGGCTTATTTTCGGGTAAACACGGTAGTATTCAATTACAGGAAAAATGTGCTCAACAAAGAACAAATTCCAAAAATATCTTAGTACCGAGGAAAATACCGCAAAAGGAAAAGCAATCCCCTTGTTATTTGAAATTGGAAAGTTCACCAAAATATCCTGGCAACGTTCCCAAAGCTAATGCAATGTTCAATAATGTTGGTTATCAAAAGAGATCCAGATCTTATAAAGTCAACTGTAATGTTGCTCCTCTCACTCAACAAATATTCTCTTTGAATATCTGTCGCTATTTACAGATCTTTATTGATACTGTTCTGGTATTGGGTTGGGATTGTTCTTTAAAGTCGGTGTATAGGTGGACATTTTCAGAACAAAATGGTGCTTCCTTCTATTCTAGCTGTTAGATTTGATTTGATTTCATTTTACAGAAGTTGAGGATGGGAATTGCAATTGAAAAGTTTCAACCAGTAAAAAACATGAAAAGCCAAGTGATATTTTTACACATTATGGGGTGAATTTTCAAAACTGCGCACGGGCGGACATGTGCACCCGCTACTCGGCATGCACACATGTCCGCCCGATTTTATAACTCGCGCAAGTTATAAAACTGGTGGTCGACACGCGCAAGGGGATGCACATTAATGCACCTTGCGTGCACTGCCGCCCGCGGGCTTCTCCATTCCCTTTCCCCTAACCTAACCTTTCCACTCCTTCCCCTAACCTTTCCACCCCCAGCCCTACTCTAACCCCCCCCAAATTTTTATCAAACCTTTTGCGCATTGGCAGCCTGCCGGCACGCGATCCTCCGACACAGCGGCCATTTGCAGCTGTGTCAGAGGCCTCTGGTCTCGCCCCCGCCCTGCCCCCGGATCACCCCAGTTTCAGTTGTGGAAAGTATACTGGATTATGATTGACGTTGTAGAATTAATCAGTAACATTTACTGGAACACTTAGTCTGTGTCCGGCAAAGTACAGAACCAGAGAAGCACATCATCATCTGGGCCAAAAAGGATTTTCTTTCCCCTCCAATTAAGAATTACCCCCTGCAAGGATATGCATCTAGAGGAGATATGATGGAGAAGGTAGCCCTGACTAAAAAATACTTTTCTGGCCCTAGAAAAAATAGCAAAGCTCCAAACAAAGGGTTACATGTAGGTTCAGCTTGCATGTTCCATACAGCAGCTCCATCTTGAATTGAAGATTCTGATAAAATGCACAGTTTTTTCAGCAGCAGCAGCAAAAGCCCAGTATGACCTCTTTAACCCTTTCTCAAATATGACTGCTTGATGTGGCTCCATGACTGTGCCACTCACTCCTCTCCTACCTATCATACGCCAAATCTACCAATCTTTAGGAAAACATTTAAAATCACTCTGTAATAAATGCGAGAATTGACTTTTAAGACAGGATCATTATCAAGCATTACAAATTTAATTTGGGGCAGAGGATTTTGTATACTACTGTAGAGATCTCCATGGATTTGTATCAAAAGGATTATTCCATTGTTACAGGGGGACCAGAAGAGTAGTTAGGGTGGATCGTGTAGGAGCTGGTGAGCTCTCAGAATATATAAATACTTGCCACCATCCTATGGTGTGGACTTGTAGGGGCAGCATGCTATTATGCTGTTCCCTTGTTTTATTAATTTTTTTTCTTAGGGAGGACCCGTGGGTCTCTAAAGATAAGAACTGGGTTCAGTAAAGTGGAAAAGATGCCTTTGCCTAACTTTAAAATTTCTCCTTGAGAACCTTTTATTTTTAGAAGGAAGTTTATTCACCCTTCCTTTCTCTAATTTTGGTTTCCCTTTTCTTAAGATGTTTTCTTTTTGTAACCTTGAATCTAAGGTCTCAGCGTGATAACCTCTTAGATGAGTGGTGTCTCTCAGCTGGAGAGCACAGGATGGGCTCCTGGAAGTCCTGAGGAGGGATGGATCGAGTTCATGCCCGAGAATGGAAGATGATACTACATGTTGTACTAATCTGGTGTATCCACGAGCATTTCAGTGAGATAACCAGGGAAGAGAGGAGCATGGAGGAATCATGCAGGTACAAACCAGGCTAAAGGTATGAAAAATGGGACTTTAATTACATCTAAATTGGGAAACAATGTCCAATGCACCAAATTCTGGGAGAAACTCAAAAACTACCCCATTCATTGGAAAGGATTAGGATTGAGAAAAGAAACGGACATCATTCAGCAGCAGATTAAATAAATTGGAAGGTTAAAGTCAGAAATGTATTTAATAGAACTAAATCTGTACATGGCCTGAAGAGAATAAGAATTTGTAATTGAATGTTTCACCGACGCCCCATCTTTATTCAGTAAAGCTGGAAACCAGCCCAGGCATCCGGGGTGATCATTCCCATTCTCTTTGTGGGGAGGTTTCTTGATCCATCCCTCTTCACTGGGAGGCCCCGTGTCCCACTCTTCTCAGACCTTTTCTTCAGAGAAGTCACAGGAAGAAGGGCCAAGATGATGGAGAGCCTGCGCTCTAGGCTAGGGGTGGCCAACATCGGCCCTCAGGAGCCACAACCAGGCCAGGTTTTCAGGATTTCCACAATGAATATGCATGAGAGAGATTTGCTCTAAGCTCCTTACCCCTCCCTCCCATGGCCCGTGTGCTAAGGAGCAGTGCAAGTGGCCTTCATTTGTGCAGAACATGAATGGGGCCATGCAGATGTGTTTTTTGTTTTCATGCGGTGCACATTAAGAGGCGGCAAAGCAGTTAAGGTTCATTCGAAGCAGGTTTCAACATAACTTTTTTTTTTCTTTCTTGCGTAAGACAGATACTTCCTTTAATATCTAGACTCCTGTAAAAAAACAAACCCAAACCCAACAATCAAAACAGTTCTGATGAAAGAAGGAGACTTAGGGGCAGTTTTATAACCTGCGCGCGTGACCTACATTTGTGCGCACCACCCGGCGAGCACAAATGTACGCCCGATTTTATAACATGTGCACGCAGCTGCGCGTATGTTATAAAATCGGGGTCGGTGCGCGCAAGGGGGTGCACACTTGTACACCTTGCGCACGCCAAGCCCTAGGGGAGCTCCGATGGCTTTCCCCGTTCCCTCCTTTTGCTCCCGGTGTGCTGGAGGACTCGGGACCGCCCCCGGACCGGTGCCCCACCCCCTGGCCCCACCCCCATCCTGCCCCTTTTTCAAAGCCCCTGGACATACACGCGTCCTGGAGCTTGCGTGCATCGCTGAGCCTATGCAAAATAGGCTCGATGTGCGCAGGAGCAGGTTTTCAGAGTTACGCGCGTAACCCTTTGAAAATCTGCCCCTTAGGATGCTTGAAAATCTCATGTACAATAACATCTATGTCTACATTTTTTTGTTGGTCCACACCTCCAAATTAATTTAACACTACATTATTTTCAAACCCATTGTATCAAACAAGATAACTTGTGGCATGTATATATATATATATATATATATATATGATGGAAAGATTAAACATGTTATTCCCCATACAATAACTGGCTCAAGCTTTCTCTCCCCTCTTCCTTGCTCAACCACCATTGCAAAGAAACTAGAAATAAAATTCATCTTTCTCTTAAGCATTCTTTTTGAAACTCAAAATGTAAAGGAAGCAATCACAGAGCTGACTGTACATCACTTTGATGCACCAACCTCAGAACAGTAATTACGCCAAAAGAGAACATTCTGTGATACTACATGTGGCTGTTTAACTCTTCCTGTACAAACAGAACATTATGTGCCACCAGTATCCACCTGTCCATTAAGGTTATGGTGACCATGAGATCACATACTACAGATGCTAGTGATGGTGCCTGTTCTCTATAAGTATAAAACTGTTAATAATCATCTGTCTGCTCAGTTATATTTGACATGGGTTTCTATGGTCACACTATTCTATGAAAGATCCAGAATATTGTTGCAGAGTGAAGTGTAACATCTATTGGTATAGACATGTCCCTATATAAACACATGCTATACAGACCACCAATATATCTTTTAAGCTCACTAATTACCTTATCTCTGAACAATAAATCACCTTTTTTAGTGAATACGTTTTTTTTCATTATTTATTAAATCAAACTTTCATGTATAAGTCTTATCCTATAGAACGTCCAAATGGAAAGATGTATATTGTTTTCCCAACAAACCAATTCACAATATATCTTCATTTTTCATTCATATCAAACACACCCCATTTGCATCTTTACCCCATTCATACACACCTTTACCCATATTAGGTCATTCATCAAAATGTGAGAGAGAGAGAGAGAGAGAGAGAGAGAGAGAGAGAGAGAGAGAGAGAGAGAGAGAGAGAGAGAGACTACCTACAAAGGCTGCATCGTAGTGAAGTATTTACATCTCTATAGGAGGGCCATCTAATAGGTCGAGGTGAGGTGTTGGTGGTGGATAGGGGTTAGGGGTCAGTTTTGCATGTAGAGTGAGACGTAGGAACAGCACAGAACACCTTGGTGAAGATTTGACATAATTTGGAGTGAGGGAAGTCTCACAAAGATGAAGTTTTGTACCATGTTCTCTCACTCTAGCTTGATGTATCCTGTATAGAGTCCAAGGCCCAAGGCAAACTGAAGGGAAACAATCTCTCAGTTTCTTTCACTCTCTCACTTATACTCACAATTGGGATGTCGTTGTTTTAGGGGCACCTTATATTCTCACTGGACATGCTGGTGTGGTGTTCCCACAAAGATTTTACTACAACCAAAAATATTTTCAGTCCAATCAGCAACCAAAATTCTCCAATGGATCCTCTCCAACAAAATTCTAAAAATACTGTTTGTCCCAGACCTGCACCAACCTCCCTTCTCCACTTCTCGCTCCCATACAGGGCCCATGCTAGCTTTTTTGCTGCCCTGTGTGAACAATTAGTGCTGCTCCCTGCCGCCCACGTATCATTCAGTCTCTACCCCACGCTGATCAAAAAAAGCCCAGCTCCCTCCATCAATCTATATTTTTAAAAACTGAGTCCCATCCCCCCAACGGAATCCATGGTCAAAGGAAGGGTATTAGGTGCCCTAAGCAAACCTTACAGCTTTTCATACATACACACAATTCAATTATGCATTTATAACAGATTTTACATGAAAAAAGAACATTCAGAAGTGTAGTGTTCAGAGGCAAAACATCACTTACAGCATGCATATTATATTTACATGCACTGCTGTGGTGCCAACCAGAAAATCCTGCAAAAAAGACACTTGGAACTGCAATGGAGTTACGTTTTTTGTAATGTGTGCTGGTCCTCAGAAAGCCATGAATAGATGGAATTTCCATTAGAATATACTAAGCCTCCCTTAGCAAAACAACCCTAACGGCCAGTACTCAAACAGTAGCAACCTTATCTATGAAAAGGTAAGACTGCATGCGTATATTACATCAGGTCCTAGAACACCAATACACTTCCATTTCAGGAAAACAGAACAAATCAGACTACTAAGGATCACTCTCAAGCACCATCACATCAGTACCTCTTGGGCAGCAGCAATGATCTATAATAAGCAGAGGCAATCACAGCACGGAAGACGGATCCAGGGGCCGGTGGAGATGGCACTGGCAGATGCAGCGGTGGCAAAAGAAGGGCTGCAGAGGCTGGGAGTAGGAGATCATTCAGGTGGTGGCAGAAGCAAGTCCGTGGAGGCTGTGAAAAGAGGTCCCGGTGGTGGTATTTATTTACTTTTATTTACTTTCAAATATTTCTAACCCACACTATCTATTTTTGAGAGGAAGCACAAGCCCCGGTGCAGGCAGCAGAAGTTGGCAAAGAGAGTCCTGATCATTTTAAAGCTTCCTCACGGCCGAAGAAGATGCCCTTAGATCCCTGTTTGGTTCCCATCTTGTGTAACCCCATTTTCAGTGGGTGTCCTGAATATAGAGGCACATGGTTGTCCTAGGGCCACAAACTCCTTTCCTGTCTCTCGCTCAGTTCGCAGGCCCCAGGGGCCAGCAGGGAGTGGGGAAGAGGGGAACATAAATCTCCAAACCAGTGGGGAAAGAGCCTCTCAGCTTCTTCCTCTAACATGCATTCACAATTTGGATGTCCTTGATTTAGGGGCACCTTGTATTTTCATAAAAGACACTGGTGGGGTGCTCTAACAAAAATGTTACTGCAATTAAAAATATCTTCCGTTCAACAAGCCACCAAAATTCTCCAACTGATTTTATCAAGCAAAATCTCCAAAGTCCTGCTTGTCTCAAAGCTGCCCAGCTGAGTTACTGTCAGGCACTAGGAAACAAACCCAACTCTCCTGAATGATAGAGAGTGGGCTCCAAGCATGGATTAGGAGCTCCTATCTCTGTCTTTCATGTTTCTCCTGGACCTCTGGGTTAGACAGTCTCAAAAATTACAAAAAAATCAAAATCTTTCTCTCCTTCTCATGGCCAGGAATGGTGGCACAAAAAATTCTTTCCAACAAGTGAAAATATAAGAAAAAACCCCAAAAAACGTCATTACTCACTGGAGATTTGCACTTGCATTAGCCCCACATAGGGAGTGAACCTCAATCATCGAACGCATTCTTTGTTCCCAATCCCAACTACTAAGGGAGAGATTCTTCCAGCAGCCCAAACCATCTTCCAACTCTGGCAAATTATATTTTAGGCAAGGGGACCTCCCCAAGAAGCACCTTATTTCTACCCCAACCAGAATCTGCATCAAAGAGAGGTTCTTCTTCATGCTAGTTGGTAAATATAGCTCAGTAAGTATGCTCTACTATATATAGATATATATACACACCTCGTAAGATTAACTCACAGCACACGTCACAAAATAAAGCCCTGGATAGCCAATAAGATACTTGGAGGCAGTGCAAAATCTCTGTTGAGAGGTATGTCAAACCCTGTAGGCTAGTTAGGCTCATGAGGTGCTGATACTCCACCAAGAGCTATACTGCCACACTACACTGCAAACAAGCCCTACTTCCAGCAGTCAAGTCAAGCCAATCACGTCAAGCAGCTTGAGTCTCTATTCCTTCCAACCGTTCTTGCTTGCAATTAGTCACCCTAAACACTTCTCTAAAAAATGTGAAAAAAGGTAGCACTGCCTCAAGCTCCAAGCTCTTATGAACTACAAGAATTATCCTTTGGAAATAAACACAGCAGATATTCAAATATTCAAAGAACTCCAAGATTTGTTCTTCAAGTGACAGGCAAAACCTCTGGAGATTTGCTGTTATTGCAATAAATATAGTCACTAACCATTATTCTTAAAGAAAGATTGAGCAATCTATATTCAAATTTATGCTGTTCAGGGTACCTGATCGCAATTTGAAAACCCAGTATTGCTCAGCTCACATCTAAGACGCACATGTATGGCCGTGCGGAGACCCGCTTTGAAGAACATAACTATGAATCTGTCTTTTAATGCATCTATGCTTAACCTTTATTGTATGTTGATTTAATACTATTGTAACCTGCTTTAATTTTATTGTAATCCGCTTTGAGACCATTCGTGCTAAAAAGCAGAACATCAGATTCCAGTATATAAATAAATAAATGCCACAGTATTTTATAACCTGCCCGTATCAGGTACGCACAGATTATAAAACACGTGCATGCGTACCCCATAGGCGTATGTTTCCTAATGCGCAAATATCTGCAAGGCATTGAAAGCATGTACTGTTCCCGCCTATTTTAAAAGCATATGCACCTACATTTTAGACACAAAGAATTGCAGCTTGCAGGCAGCCCTGTTTTACATGCGGAAGTTGGTGTATTTTAAAATATGCGCACGTAATTGAAATCCCCAGTTTGCCAAAACCTCCACCAGTTCACCCAGTCCTTCTGCAAGTCTTGGAGACCCTCCTACTTCTTCAGTCTGAAGTCCCCCCCAGTTCACTAGACTTCCCACCCAACCTATAGTAGACAATAGATTCTGATATCAATAGCGTGAGATAATTAGCAGGTGTGAAATTACAGCAATAAGTTTCCAAATGTACACACGCAAGTCTCTCATAAAATAACAACTTGTGTGCGTGCCTCACGGCCCCACCAGAATGCGCCTAGACGACTGCCCCCTTTTTTTGCACGTATAAATGTGCACACGAGACAAAAAAATATACGTGCACTTCTGGTGTTTATCAAATAGTGTGTAGACGAGTGCAAGCTACTTATGCATGTCTATACTAATGTGACGTGCGTAAAAGTTTGAAAATTCACCCCTTATCTATCATGACCAGATTCCCCTCACTTCAATAGTCAAAAGTCTTAGGTTGTCTGGGTACGGTTCACAGCAGCACCCTATGAACTACCTGTAGTAGATCCGATGCCGGATGGGCGGAGACATCAGATAGGAGTTCGCAATCTGTAAAGGATCTGCTAAGGAGTTAGCAATCTCTTATGCTTCGACTCCTAAGAGGGGAGGAGTTAGCATTCTTGTTATGTGCGAGCTCCTCTGGAGGGAGGAGCTAGCACTCTGTTATGGTTAAACTCCTATGAAGGGGAGGAGTTAGCAATCTTGTTAGGAAAGCTCTGTGTTAGAGCTAGGAGTAGCAGTCTGTTGTATACTAGCTCCAGAAGGAGGTGGAGTTAGCAAGCTGTTATGAATCTGTTGCTGAAGACCCCTGGTAGGAAAGGAGTAGTCCTCTGTTACCAGCGGAGTGCTTGAAGTGGACACTCAGCTGTAGAGGAATGTAGATAGGTGAATCCTTGGGCCGATGGCAGATGACTGCGCCCCCAGGAGGATATCCTGAGAGGGACCACCGGTTAGGCTTGCGTATGAGACAGACACAGAATTCTTTTATTAGACAGGTAGTAGAACCACCAGAGGTGGCAGTAGTGAGCTGCTATGCCCGGCAGGGCTGAAGTCCCTCAGGTACTGGAACCACAATCCCAGGGTAGCTGGGCTGTAGAGAAACTATAGATAGTGAGTAGACAGGGTATGCTGTGTTCATAGCCAGAACTGGCTGACAGATCTCACATAAGGTCTTAAGGAAGCTCAGTAGCTGGAAAGGGTTAGGCCCTCGAGGAGCGAGTACCTGGTTCCAGGGAAAGCTCTGAGAGAGCGATGGTAACTCACAATTGTCTGTATCTGCGATAGCTTCCAGGAAGTAGAGAATCTTCAGAGTGTTCAGGAACATGGGCCCTCGAGGAGCGAGTACCGGTTCCTATCGGCAATCTGAAATAGAGAAAAGAGAGCGAGGCCCCTGAGGAGCAGGTACCCCTGGTAAGTCCGAGGAGGCAGAGTAGCATAGGTAACGAAACCCTTTGCTAACTCAATCCGTTAGCAATTTCTGAGACCTTTTATATTGGAAGCAGATGACGTCAGTTCAGGGGGACGCCCCCGAGGTTCGCTCCCTTGCTGGTACATCATTCAGAGCTCGCTCGCCCGCACGCGCGTGCCCTACATCAACAGGAACATGGCGGATCCACAGTGTTGTGCCGCTCCGGGGACGCCGGAGGAAGACGGCAAGAAGACGCCGCGGCAGCAACCGTCCATCAGGCCCAGAGGGAGTCGCCACAGTGGAAGGAGGGCAGAGTGAGGGCGTCGAGCAGCGACAGACGCAACACTACCCTAAGAAAGAATTTATGTGGGTTGAGCTGAAATAGACAAACAAACCTTTCGCTAATCATAGGTGGTCAATCTGCATCAGTGGTTCACAACCTTTTTTTCCCCACCGTGACACATCTGACAGATGATAAGTGCGTGACACTCTGCCCAATGCGTGCTGCAACTGGACATTTAAAAAAACCTAATTATAATTTTACTGTTAAAGATGGAAGAATTTATTTTTTACAAGCTGTTGTTGAAATGAAAGTTATAACCTTTAATGTCTGACAAATTGCAATCTTTGCTTACTTCATCGGGGAGAGATGTGGGGCTGCTGTGCTGCGCACAGTTTCTCGACATGGGACTGAAGGGTATAGAAACTCTTGTGCGTCTCTCACTGTCAACATCCAAATAATTTGATCTATTCTGGAGTTTAGACAGAACAGAATTAGGATGTATCCCCTTTTCAACTCACCATATATTTTTCAGAGTCTGGCATCACCTCTGTAATAGCAACTCAAACTCTCCACTGCCAAACACTTGGTGAAGTAACATAACCTCTCAAAACTATGTACAAAGATATAAGAAATGCACATTCCAAAAGCTGGCACGTTGCAATCACTAAATACTGAAAATAGAATCTTTTTCTACCTGCATGCTGTATGCGCATTTTATTTTCTAATCGGGGTGCTACGGGTTTCCTCTTCAGTCTTTTCATGGAGTGGAGTGGTGTAGGGGGCTGTAAGCCAGAGTTCAAATCCCACTTTTCTCACTCATGTTCCTCATGACTTTGGAAAAAGTCACTTAATCCTCCTTAGCCTGAGGTATAAGCTTAGAATGTAAACCATCTGAGGCAGGGAAATACTTTATGTACCTGGTTATAACTTGCCCTGAGTTTGAATTTGAAAAGGCAGGTAATTCAATCTAAATCCATGTCTTCTTCATTTCTTCCCTGCATCTACCTCTGACATTGATCTTTCAAATTTCTCCTCAAATTCTCTTCTCTCTACTCATCTTCTCTCCCTCTCACCCCATCCTCACTTTCCCTCTTTTTTCCCTCTCACCTACCTACCTTCAACGGGAGGGATAAATGTGGAAAAGAGGATTTACATTCAGACAACATCATTGATCTGTGCAGTCTGGGTAAACAAATAAGCGTGGGGGTAGCTTGCTTATTAAACATAGAAATGACGGCAGAAGAAGACCAAACGGCCCATCCAGTCTGCCCAGCAAGCTTCACACTTCTTTTTTCTCATACTTATCTGTTTCTCTTGGCTCTTAGTAACCTTTGGTTCCATTTCCCTTCCACCCCCACCATTAATGCAGAGAGCAGTGATGGAGTTGCATCCAAGTGAAATATCTAGCTTGACTAGTTAGGGGTGGTAACCGCCGCAATAAGCAAGCTACACCCATGCTTATTTGTTCACCCAGACTATGTAATTCAGCCCTTATTGGTTGTTTTTCTTCTCCCCTGCCGTTGAAGCAGAGAGCTATGCTGGATATGCATTGAAAGTGAAGTATCAGGCTTATTTGGTTTGGGGTAGTAACCGCCGTAACAAGCCAGCTACTCCCCTCTTTGTTAGTGCAAATCCTTTTTTCCACATTTCCTCTTGCCGTTGAAGCTTAGAGCGATGTTGGAGTCGCAGTAACCGTGTGTATGTTTATTGAATAAGGGTATTATCTCCAGGCAGTAGCCGTCATTCTGGCGAGCCACCCACTCTTCATTGACGTCCTCTTGACTTTATGGATCCAGAGTGTTTATCCCACGCCCCTTTGAAGTCCTTCACAGTTCTGGTCTTCACCACTTCTTCCGGAAGTGCATTCCAGGCATCCACCACCCTCTCCGTGAAGAAATACTTCCTGACATTGGTTCTGAGTCTTCCTCCCTGGAGCTTCAAATCGTGACCCCTGGTTCTGATGATTTTTTTCTTACGGAAAAGGTTTGTCATTGTCTTTGGATCATTAAAACCTTTCAAGTATCTGAAAGTCTGTATCATATCACCTCTGCTCCTCCTTTCCTCCAGGGTGTATATATTTAGATTCTTCAATCTCTCCTCATAAGTCATTCGATGAAGACCTTCCACCTTTTTGGTCGCCCTTCTCTGGACCGCCTCCATCTTGTCTCTGACTCTTTGGAGATATGGTCTCCAGAACTGAACACAGTACTCCAGGTGAGGCCTCACCGAGGACCTGTACAAGGTCTTACTCGATATTCCTCTCTCTATGCAGCCCAGCATTCTTCTGGCTTTAGCTATTGCCTTGTCACATTGTTTCGCCGACTTCAGATCATTAGACACCATCACCCCAAGGTCTCTCTCCTGTTCCGTGCATATCAGCCTCTCTCCCCCCATCGAATACAGTTCATTCGGATTTCCACTCCCCATATGCATGACTCTGCACTTCTTGGCATTGAATTTCAGCTGCCATATCTTCGGCACACCAAAACAACCCTAAAACCCACCCCGACCCTTTAAAAAAAATCTCCCACCCTCCCGAACCCCCCCAAAATGTTTTAAATTACCTGGGGTCCAGTGGGGGGGTCCTGGCGCGATCTCCCGCTCTCGGGCCACGGCTGCGTTAATAGAAATGGCCTTTGCCCTTACCATATGACAGGGCAAAGGTAGCGCCGGCGCCATTTTGGTTCCTGTCACCCGATGTCATGAGTGCAGGAGATTGCTCCCAGACCCCCGCTGGACCCCCAGGGACTTTTGGCCAGCTTGGGGTGGCCTCCTGACCCCCACAAGACTTGCCAAAAGTCCAGCGGGGGTCCGGAGCGACCTCCTGCACTCGGGCCGTATTGCCAATATTCAAAGTGGCGCCGGCGCTACTTTTGCCCTCACTATGTCATATGTCATATGCTTGCTTATTACAGCAGTTACTACCCTAAATCACTTAAGCCTGATACTTCACTTTGAATGCATATACAGCGTTGCTCTCTGCTTCAACGGCAGGGGGAAATGTGGAAAAGAGGATTTACATTCAGACAACAACCAACAAGGCATGGATCTGTTCAGTCTGGGTAAACAAGCATCAGGGTAACTTGCTTGATGCGGTGGTTACTACCCTTAACCATTAAGCCTTATGCTCACCTTTGATGCAACTCCAACATTACTCCCTGCATCAATGGCAGGGGGTGGCAGGAAATTTGAATCAGTTACCAATAAGGGCCCTGAACTTGGTGGTCGGTGAAACAGATAAGTGTGGGAGCTTGCTGGGCAGACTGGATGGGCTGATTGTTCTTTTTCTGCCGTCATTTCTATGTTTACCAGCTTTCCATCTCCCACTCTCAATCCTCCTGCTCCCATCCTCCCCTCCCCCCCCCCCCCCCCCCGTCTCTCACTGCTTCCCTAGCCTTCTATTCCCTTTCTGTCACCCACTGTCTAGTCCCTCTGTACCCCCCCTCCTCTGACTTTAATTTCCTCACCAGTCCTGTCTCTTGGTATCCACTTCCTTTCTTGTTTCTCTTACCCTCTCCCCAGCTTCCCATTCTCCCTCTTTTATCTCCAGCCTCTCACCTCCTTCCTAGCCTTATCTACTTTCCTCTGCCTCTCAGCTTCTGACCAGTCTCACTCATCCCCTTCATGGCCTACAGCCCTTTCTTCTGTCTCTTTTCCCTTCTCCCCAGCTCCCCCATACTCAGCCCATCCAGCTCCTTTGCGGTTTCACACCCTCTCTTCATCCCATTTACCTTTCTATACCCTCTCTCAAACACCTCATCCCATTTACCCTCTGTCTCCTCATCCCCGAGACCCCATTCAATTCTCCATTTCCCATCCAATCAATGAGTTCCTCTCCATCCCCAGGGCCCCACCTAATCTCAGTCCTACAAGCCACTGAGCCACGTTTCAGGAATGTAAGCCCTGGTACCGATAGCATCTGGTGATGTGTCATAGGCTACGGTTAGGGCAGCCAGAGTCCAGGAAGAGACAGAAGGCAAACGATGCAATACCAAAGGGCCAGCAGCAAGGCGAAGGAAGACAGGGCAAGCAGGGACCAGGATAAGAGAGGGGCATGAGCAGAGCCAGTCAGGTAAACGACAAGGACTGGAGTGGAGGCAGGAGCAGGCAAGCAGGCAGGAAGACAATCAGGAACGGGATCAGGAGAGACACCACCCCTTGGCAGAGGAATCCCCAAAGGATCTGTTGCTGAGGCATTGGTCTGTAGCACTGAGCTTCCTTATATCCCTAGGTGGTGCTGATGTCATCAGCCCGCGCCACAGGAAGTCCCAGTTGCTGGGCCTATAAGGTTCAGGAGCCGTGGACCTGCCGTAAGTCAGTTCCACAAAATAAAGCACAATGCCGGGGTCCATGTAGGACAAAGAGAAGGTAGGGATGGGCAATGCATTACACGTTGTTGGCGAGAGGGGTGGTGACCCTTTTGCCACTCCCCTTCCCCTAATAGCAGCACCAGTGCACCAGGCTCATCTTCTTGCTCTAATGCCCTCCCAGGCTCACTCCCTCTCTCATTCCCATTTCAATACCCCCTCCCTCCCCTAGTCCCCCTTAAAAAACTCAGAGCCATCAGGGGGAGGAAAATGGGGGGAGTGCCTTGAGCCATCTCCTCCTCCCTTCTAGCTAGCATTGGTGGTGATTGCAGCCATGGAGTAAGGAGCAGGTCCCCGTATTTCTGAGCCAGGCTGGAGGCGGCAGTGATCATGGCCATGGGAGAAGAGGACAGAACACTGCATTTCCAGCCTGTACTGGTGGTGGTGGCGGCAGTGATCATGGCCATGGGAGAAGAGGACAGAACACTGCATTTCCAGCCTGTACTGGTGGTGGTGGCGGCAGTGATCATGGCCATGGGAGAAGAGGACAGAACACTGCATTTCCAGCCTGTACTGGTGGTGGTGGCGGCAGTGATCATGGCCATGGGAGAAGAGGACAGAACACTGCATTTCCAGCCTGTACTGGTGGTGGTGGCGGCAGTGATCATGGCCATGGGAGAAGAGGACAGAACACTGCATTTCCAGCCTGTACTGGTGGTGGTGGTGGCAGTGATCATGGCCATGGGAGAAGAGGACAGAACACTGCATTTCCAGCCTGTACTGGTGGTGGTGGTGGCAGTGATCATGGCCATGGGAGAAGAGGACAGAACACTGCATTTCCAGCCTGTACTGGTGGTGGTGGTGGCAGCAACCTTTAGTGGCAGCACAGGGTGTGCCGACGACGATCCCTGTGTGGGTGGATGGTGGGAGGGTGAGATGGCATAGCCACAACATTTCCAGCTGGGGCTGGCGGTGACACTGATTGCCGGGGGTGGGACAAAAACAGCGATAGGGAGCGGCGCCTGGCATTTCAAGTGCCCACCCGCCTTGGCCAGCAGGCACACGTGACTGCTCTAGAAAGCTTCAGCTTGCTGTGCATTTCAATTTTTGGTGACACGCCAGTGTGACCCAACACAGTGGTTGAGACCTGCTGCTCTAAGTGGTTACTCAGAAGCTTTGCGTCTGACACACAACACTACAGAAACGACTATTACTGTGCGTCCCAAGGAAGATTTCATCAGAGGGACTACCCAGACCTTTGACCAATATCTAAGTCAGGGGTAGGCAACTCCAATCCCAGACTGCCACAAACAGGGTTGTTTTTTTAGGATATTTACGATGAATATGCATGAGGAATATTGTGCACGCATTGCCTGCATTGTATGCAAATCAGTTTCATGCATATTCATTGAGGATGTCCTGAAAACCAGACCTGTTTGTGGCATTTCAGGACTGATATAAATGTAGGGTCAGAGCCAGGAAATGAGGATGGTCCCTTTGTGGTCTTTTGGCAGAACCTGAGAGCTTGTGTGATTATAGGGATTGGGAGGGGAATGAATGTTCTGCTTCCTGATCCCTCAGGGGACATAATTATGTTACAGCTATTGCAGATCTTATGCCCTGAGAACATGCAGTGAGTTCTGTGTCTGTCGTTTGAAATTAAAATCTTCAATATCTTTATCTTGGCAAATTAAACCATCTTCCCTTAAATTCCTTAAAGCTACATTTTTGGAAATCAGAAAAAAATGCTTTGTTTCATCTCTTTTTATGTCTAATTATTTTATTGTTTTAAACAAGAGCTCAGAATACAAACAAAGAATACGATGACTCTACAAAGACTATAATCATCAATATACAATACTTTAATGGTTTCCATCCTTGCAGATAGTTTTGAAAGGACTTCTATGCAGAAAACAAAAGAATGCAGAAATGGCACTTTAGAAGACTGCGTGACAGACGGCAGGCGTGAGAATACCTGCATGCACAGCACAGCAGGCTATGCACATCTTTTACGTGCAGAGTGGAGCGGCATTCCTGGGGTGGAGTCCGGATGGGGTTTGGGACTTACCTGCACGCCTTTCTGATTTTAAAAAGTACGAACGTAAAAACTACACACGCCAAGTAGCAGGTATAATTGTGTGTGTCTGCATAGTTTTGCCAGGATACTTTTTTAAAGCACATTTACACATGCAAGATATCTTTCTGGCCGATTCAGTATGGGGCGCTCAGGCCGAGCGCACCGTTAGCCCCCGTTTGGACGCTCGTTTTCCACGTGCTATTATTACCCCTTATACAGTAAGAGTCCAACCCCTCCCGAAATTAATAGCGCCCTCAACATGCAAATGCACGATTCAGTAAGTAAAATGTGCAGCCAAACCACACATTTTACTCTCAGAAATCAACGCCTGCCTTTGGGCAGGCGTTAATTTCGGCCGGCACCGGGACAGTGTACAGAAAAGCAGAAAAAACTGCTTTTCTGTACTACCTCTGACTTAATATCATAGCAATCAATATTAAGTCAGAGGCCCCCAAAATTAAAAAAAAAAAAAAAAAAAAAACCTTAAAAAAAGAAATCTGCCCGCGGCATCCGTTTTCCGCGGTAAAATTAAGCGTCGGCTGTCAAACTCGCTGACAGCCGCCGCTTCTGTCAATAAGGAGGCGCTAGGGATGCGCTAGTGTCCCTAGCGCCTCCTTATTACCGCGGGCCCTCATTTGCATAGAGAATCGAGCGCCCAGGAGAGTGAGCGCTCGCCTCAGAGCGCCAGCTCTCCCGCGCATTTTACGGAATCGGCCCGTTTGAAAATTGATGTAACTTGGATGCATAAGAGCCCACAGATTTATGCAGCCTGCCATAAAATTACCTCCGCCCACCCCCTCCTCCTCCAGTAATTATAAAATTACAAGAAGGACTACATTAAACTCTTATAAACAATAAATCCGTATAATAGAAACCTGGTATCCTTACCCTGCTCCCTTTCTGTGCTTACAACAAGTCCAACTTTATACACAGAACTGAATGCAGCATTCCAGCACACATGAATAGTTTTATTAGTTCAAAACCATTTGATTCAAAATATTAAAGCAGCCTGTACACAAATGTTTCTTCAGTATAATATATTGCAGATGACATTTTGTTCTCTTTGTGGTAAGGTCTGAACAAATGCTTTCCAACCTGTGCCTTCTCTTCTGTTTGCTTGTAATAGTTAATTTATCCAAAGATGTTGCTTCCAATATCGTAGCCTGCCAGACCTGCAAAGATGGCGCTTGATTACTAGTCCAGTTTCATACCTTATAGGATTTGCAAAGTAAGGAAGTCCTTTTTCAGTCTTTTTTGATTGTAGGGCATGTTAAGAACATAAGAACATAAGAAATAGGGATGTGAATCGTTTCTTGACGATTTAAAACAATCGTCAGATATATTTTAAATCGTCAAAAATCGTTAGAGCCGCGATACAATAGCAATTCCCCCGATTTATCGTCAAAATGACCCCCTTAAATTGTAAGCCCTCTGGGGATAGGTAAATACTGGCAGTACCTGATAGTAACCCACTTAGAAGTGTCACAAAGACAGACTATAAAAAAAAACCTAATAAAAACATATTGAAATGGAGTCCTGTTGTGCTGGAGGTGGACCCTTAGCCTGGTGCAGGATTGGTACGGCCCTCTGGTCGGACCCAGAGAGCACCTGCCATCAGGAGGCGGAGCACACAAGGACACAGAGGCTAACTGGAGCTTCACCAATGTCTGGGTTTCTGCAGGCTGAGCCCTTGGGTACCCGGACTGCCTGGACTTAGGTGGGCCTCTGGTGGTCTCCTGGAGAATGGATGGACTAGACCCAAACTGGAAGCTCTGGAGACCTCAGGGAGGTAGCAGTCCAGGAAGGTTCTCCGGGAGAGGCAGGCAGCGCCTGTGGGTCTAGTCAAGTGGGAGCCGTGGTGAGTTTCCAAGCAGGTAGGTCTGGTAGTCACAGTAGGCAAGAAGAGAGTGTCCGAGTGAAGCGCAAGGGTCAGAGCCAGAGTATCAGTCCAGGAATAGTCAGCCAAAGCAGGGGTCAATACTAGGGTCAGTTCCAGATGGTCAGATGGAGAATGGTCAAGCAGGCAGAGGTCAGTTCCAGGCGGCAGGCAGAAGAATGATCAGGCAGGCAGTGGTCAGTTCCAGGCAGCAGACAGAAGAATAATCAGGCAGGCAAAGGTCAGTTCCAGAGGTCAGTCAGAAAAGGTATTACCTGAGAAGGCTACAGGAACACACGGAGACACAGGGAATGAAGAGACGCTGGAACAGGAGACACCGGAACACACGAGGCAAACTAGAACACCAATGGTGTCGACCCGATTGCCAAGGTGAGGATCAAGAGACTGAGCTCTGCCTTAAATACAGGACTCAGGTGATGTCATCATGGCGCACCGTGGAGGAATCTCCCATGCTTGGCCTTTTAAATGACCAGGAGTTCCGCGCGCATGTGCTTAGGGGCGGACCCGACGCCAACGTGGACGCCGAACCTCGGTGTGAGGAGCCGGGAGAGGTAGAGGGCCTTGAAGGCCCGGAAGAAGCCACAGGACGCCGTGGATGTTGGGAGCTAGTGGCAGCAGCAAGACCAACGCTCATGGAGGGCTGCACGAGGTAAGCAGGTCTGGCCGCAGTGCCAACGCGGCTGGAGCGCGCAACAAGTCCTTGATGATATACTGGCACCACCCTTTTTCTACAGAGGCTGATAGTCAAAGAAAGCTGAAAGCCTGGGCTTGGCACCTCAGCTTTAAAAGTTTATAGTTAGGTGAATTTTCAATAGAACATAGGCATCTAAGTTTTGGGTTCAAAATTCTCTTAACTTTAGATGCTTAAAATTAAGGCCCTAAATTAGGCATAAAATTTATTTTCCTACATTCAGGCAATCAAGTTAGGTTACCTACTGCTGAAAAACGTCCTCTGACCTTATCCTCACCCACAAATAAGCATCTAAAATTTCAAAAATGACAATTTTGGGGCTTGAAGTTAGACACCTGAACCCTTTGAAAATTGACCCCCTAGCCATTTAAACATGACAATATGGTGTGGGGAGACAAGGTGGAATAGCTCGCATTGATCCAAGCTACGCACATGCACTTTACTAGTTTCCCTTTGCAAATTGCTTACAAATTGTGCACATATATTATATTATTATTATTGTGCATATATATTATATTATTATTGTGCTTATATATTATATTATTATTATTGTGCATATATATTATATTATTATTATTGTGCATATATATTATTTGCCCCGCTCTTTCTGCCTGCGAGTGGTCAGAGGTAAAACTACATGCCAAGTTCTCTTTTCTTCCCCCTATCTAAATACACATCTTTTTAATTTAGATAAAATTATCCATGCTGGGATAGCTCTTGTGCATTTCTAGCTGTGCTGGGGGTGAGGGGTAGGGTACAATTTTCAACCAGGGCAATCTACCCTGTCAAACCCTTTGAAAATTGTCTTCTATATCTTTTGGTGTAATTTCCTCTCCTAGGAGAGTTGACCTGGCATGCATCAGGCTTACATGAATGTTTTTTTCCCCTGTTTTCTAAGAAAACTTATTTTTTTGATAGGGTGTATTCTTTTTTTTCTCAAAAAGCAAGAAAAATTGTCTATTATTATTATTTGCTTTGATTGTCTGCCTTTTCATTCTTTATCATCATATCAGTTTACATTAAAAGCATTTTACTAATATAACAATATAAGACTTGCCATACTGGGTCAGACCAAAGGTCAATCAAGCCCAGTATCCTGTGTTCAACAGTGGCCAATCTAAGTCACAAATACCTTGTAGGATCCCAAATTATACACAGATTCCATGCTGCTTTTCCCAGGGATAAACAGTGGATTTCCCCAATTTGACCTTAATAATTGTTTATGGACTTTTTCTTCAGAAACTTGTCAAACTGTTTTTAAATGCAGCTACACTAACAGCTTTCACCACATCCTCTGGCAATGAATTCTAGAGCTTAATTATGCATTGAGTAAAACAAATATTATCTCTTATTAGTTTCAGATGTATTACCTAGAAACTTCATTGCATCTTCTCTAGTCTTTGTACTCTTTGAAAATGTAAACAACCGATTAACATTTACTCATTCCGCACTACTCATTATTTTATAGTTCACTATCATATCTCCTCTCAGCTAGCTCTTCTCCAAATCTCTATCATATCTCCAAACAGCCAGCTCTTCTCCAAAACCTATCAAAAAACTTATTTTTTTATAGGGTGTATCCTTTTTTTTTCAGAAAGCAAGACAAATTGTCTGTTATTATTATTATATTTTCATTTTTTGTCATCATAGCAGTTTACAATAAAAGCATATTACTAATACAACCTCTTTAGCATTTCCTGATAGGGGAATCTTTCCATCCCCTTTACATGTTACATAATATCATACAAAATATAAACTATAATTAAGCTAAACATGTATAAAACATAATATTTGAAATAGCCTGAAATAAGCTATTACCAATAGAAGCAATGGAATAAAACAGGATCATTTGGTTTTCTGATGATAAAATAAAGAATTTGCAGCACATATGAACTTGTGGAAACATCCATGTTTTTACTACCTTATGAAAACCTGAGGGAATTTTTTTTCCTGATATTTATTTATTTTATTTATTTATTTATTAACTTTTATTTACCGACATTCGTGAAGCACATCATGCCGGTTTACAATGAACTCAGGTGGAAAATACAGTATAACAATAAAAAATATTAATAACAATAATAATAAATAACAATAACAATTAACAATATGAGGGGATGAGGAGGAGAAGGGGACAAGGCAGAAAGGAAGATGAAGTAAAAAACAAATTAAATAAGAATAGAGGGAAAACTATGTACAGATGAGAAATATGTACAAGGGTCATTAACGTAAGTGTAGGTACCAGTAACTTAAGTACAGGTTTCATTAACTTAAGAGGGAACTAATGAAGAGCTGAATGACTGCAGTATTAACTAGGGGTGTGCATTCGTATTGAACATAAATGTAAAACGCTACTTATTTTTTTTTTTTAACTTAAAAAAGTGTTAAGACATAAACGATTGGATTTCCAACTTATTCAACATATCTATGTTGAATAAGTTGGAAATCGCGATTGTTGATCCAAAATAAAAATTTAAACCCCTCACCTTCCTTAATCCCCCTCCAAAGACTTACCACAACTCCCTGGTGATCCAGCGAGGAGTGAGTACGCCATTTCTGAAAGCCTTTCCGAGGAGCACGTGACGTCGGCGTCACGCGATTCCCCGCGGGTTCGCGCCGGAACGCTCATTCGGCCCAAAAGGAACTTTTGGCCAGCTTGGGGGGGCCTCCTGACCCCCCCAAGCTGGCCAAAGTTCCTTTTGGGCCGAACGAGGGTGCCGGAGGGAACTCGCGGGGAATCACGTGACGCCGCGTCACGCCGACGTCACGTGATTCCCCGCGGGGTCGCTTCCGGGATCCTCGTTCGGCCCAAAAGGAACTTTTGGCCAGCTTGGGGGTGTCAGGAGGCCCCTCCAAGCTGGCCAAAAGTTCCTTTTGGGCCGAACGACCGTTCCGGCGCGAACCCTCGGGGAATCACGTGACGCCGCGTCACTCCGACGTGACGCCGACGTCACGTGCTCCTTGCAAAGTTGGTCAGAAATGGCATCCTGACCCCGCTGGACCACCAGGGAGTTGTGGTAAGTCTTGTGGGGGGGGGGGGGGGGGGGGATTAAGGAGGGTGAGGGGTTTAAATTTTTATTTGCACATATGGACATATACTCAACTCATTGAATTCTGTTTATGTCCATATTGACCGCAAATGGGACCCCCTTTGGACATATGGACATATGAACTTAAACATTTGCTCTGCACATCCCTAGTATTAACTAATAATTAGTGGAATAATATTTAGTGGAATAATAATTAGTGGATAATTAGTGGAATAATATTTCATAGTGAGGGGGTCACAAAGCTAAATAATGTAGGTCATGTGTGCTCAAATCTTATCCTGAGAGGAAAAAGAACAGTAAGCAGCTCTTGCTGGGATGAATATAATGAATATATTTATTTATTTTTATTTAAAATAATTTAAAGCCTGCCCCTCTGAATTGTTTGGGATGGGTTACAAGAAGTCATACATAATAAAATCATATTAATAAACAGAAACACAATGACAAATAAAACATGCAAAGCATCCCAAAGTTCCAGTCTGAACAACAAGGATTTTTTTTTTCTTTTTTTATTATGCTAGAACTGAGGAGAAGCAGCACAGTGATGCAAAGGTCTCAAATGCTTGCTTAAATAAGTGTGTCTTAAGTGCATGCTGAAATAGTTTAGGGTCTGTAGGAGTGCAAATGCAGATGGTTAGCAGGATACTGAGGCTAGCCATAATTGATTGGCAACCAATGAAGTTTCGTCATTAGAGGGGTGACAGAGTTGTATTTCTTAAAGCTTAGCAGCAGTCTTCTGTATTAACAATAGGCAGGCACCTAATCAGGTGTGACAGACACCCCTGATAAAGAGCAGGATAGTAAAAAGTCTGCTGAGAATCAGAGAGCATGAACCAGGATTTCTAATCTTTCCCTTCTCCTTTCCTTCAGAAAGGTAAATAGTGCCCCAGGGATCTGTAGGGGGATCCCTGCTGTTTAATACATTTACAAATGATCTGGATAAGGGATCAATGAGCTGAGGTGATCGAAACTGCAGATAACACAAGATTACTCAAAGGAGTTAAATGGCGAGCTGATTGTGAGGACTGGGGACTGGGTGTCTGAACGGCAGGTGATATGTAATGTGGACAATGCATAGGGACACATATAGAGGTGAGCACTGGTTAAAAAAATGGTATGAAGGGATCTGAGATGGTTGAATAAAATATAAATGATCATAAAACAAAGAAAGCAAAGTTAGGTAGCTGAATTTGAAACTTTAGATCAAACTAACATGTCTGCACTGAAATACCTCTAGGTTTTTTCACAAAGGATTTTTTTTTTTTTTTTAAATTTCAAAGACTTTTTTTCTTCAACTAAAGAACTCTTTCTTCTTAAGGGAAACCTTAAAAAGAACTTTTCTGATTAGCTGGCAGTCCGTTTAATCCCCAGGAAATATTCCTTTGCCATGCTTTCAAGGAGAGCTGCTTGAAATGATTCTTCTCTTCTGTGTGTCTCTGCTTCTATTTTAGTCTTGCGCCTTTCCTTTTATGAATTTTTGTGAAACATGGAAGACATCTAATCGATGCCTGCAGAAGTGGTGCGGCCAGGATCTTCTCCTGTTTGGAGACCTCGTTTGCACAGCCAGGGACTACCTGGAATGTGCCAGGGACTTCAGTGCTTTATACAATTATACAATAATTAGACTGCAGAGAACAAGAATCTGAGAGCTGCCTGGCTGCTTTTTCTTGTACTGCAGATGCAGAATGTGCTTCACCACAGGTCAGATCATTGTCCTGTTAGTGCTAAGCCCCACACAGTGATACCTGGCAGGGATCCCTTCTCCCCAGGCTGTGGGTGAATGAGCCCCGCAGTGCTGGATCCAATTTAACCCCTTTCCTGCCAAAACGTCGCCCCATGGGCAAAGGAATTCCTGAGCTTTTTCAAAATGCAAACCACAAAAATGTCTTCCTTGTTCATGTGCACTTACAGCAGTTACTTACTTTACGAATGTTTCCAGTACAACAAGGACTTTACATTCATGCAAAGCTCATTTGGCTGCCAGGTCACATTTACTGATAATTCCTCTCAAGTAGAGATAATTTGTGGAACTAAAACTCTTTTCAGTAATAATATTTCTATGTAAGGAGGATTAGGAGTAATTTTAGAAAGTATAATTTGTGACTGAATTCTCCCTGGTGCAGACAGTGTGTAATTGTAACTGGAAAAGGCAGGGGTCCGACGTAGCCATGGGACAACTTATTACTCACCTTTTTTTTTTTTTTTTTTTGCTCCATGAATATGGAGTTTGAATAAAGTGTACAAATATAACATCTATGCTCTGAAGCAATATAAAGAATAGATTTAGCAGTAGGTGAAAGCCTTTCCATCCTAAAGTTTTCTTACCTATAATCTCACTTGAATTATAATGAAGGCACTTAAGAGCTACCTATTCCAACTCGCCTTTCATGATCTCATCTGAGCGTTTTAAGAGCGGCTAGGTTTTTGTTTTTTTTTATCATTCTGTTTAATGTCCTGGTCATATGAATTATGTATATGTTCTGATACTGTGAATGTTTTTACTATGTACCCCCACCCTGAATCATGGAAAGGTGGGTAACAAATATTTTAATAAACAAAAAAATAAATGAAGGTGTAGAACTATAATGCATTTTAGTAAGAATTTTGATGTTCAAGATATACAACGTGTTTGTAAAAGGAATATAAAGCTCAGCTAGATGTGAAGCAGCAGCTTGAGAAACTCAACGGTAAGGGATCTCACCAGCAGGCCACCATATCCCAAAGAGTCTGAGAGGAGGATCACTGACTTAGCCTTCAGGTACCCCAAGGGGTAAGGCTCCCATTGGTCCAACAAGAGAAGCTCAAGCATCCCTTATTGGCTAAAGCATTTAAAGCCCAGCCCACGCTAGCTCCATTGCTGATGTTGCTAGAATGCTGGGACGTCTTGTCCTTTCCTGTGATCAATTACCTGGCCCCCTGCATAGCTTCACTCACTCTCATCGGGATACTAGAGTCATGCGTGCCTGGACTACTGTGCAGAATCTTCTGCCTTAACCATGCTCACTGCCTGCATCCATGCATTGATCCATGCTCTGATCCAGTCTAAGACAGCCTGCTGACACCACAGTAACTTGACCTCCAGATTAGTGTATCCTGGGCATTAACAGGTAGGAATCCTTGCTTTATTACTTACTGTTTGTTGGTCACCTCTTGTTCCTGATGTTTTGCGTGTGACTCCCTTTCTGAAGTATTGACGTTACCAGGCAGGCACCAAGGGAGGGAGGGTGAGCCAAGAAGAAAATGCATTACTCAAATCCCCATTATCATAAAGGAGTGCAGATTCACAGACCTAGTGGGCAGGGAGATAATATATCTCTAAGCATCCCTAATATCACTCTGAGGACCCTCTTCAAAAAATCCTTGGGCGGCGATGCACCCCAGACTACGCAGTAAATCAAACCACACATTTTCAAAGGTGCCTGGACTCACATTTATTCAGCTACGGGAGATTTTTAAAAGGCCCGTGCATGTAAAATTTGGGGGTTACGCACGTGGCCAAGCCCTTTTGAGAATGCACGCGGCATGCGTAGGGCCCGGCCACATGTGTAATCCCTGATACGCGCAGAAGTGCTGGGCCAGCTAAAAGGGACAGGCTGGGGGCATTGTTGGCGGCGAGGGGTGGGGCTGGGGCTGGCTAGGACAATGGCCATAGGCCCTGTCCTGGGGAAGAGTGCGCCGGCAGCCGGGCTGGCGCGCGTAACTAACTTCTGTTCCGAAGGAGCAGGTAAGTTAAAAACAAAAAAATCCCACTAGTTAGGGTTAGTTTAGGGGTCAGGGAGTAGAGGGAAAAGGGAGGAAGGGTAGATAGGGGTAAAGGAAAGTTTCCTCCCAGATTGCTCCTTAATTTTTGCCCCTGTATCTAACTATTCCTGACATTTTGTGTCAGCTAAGAGAGGATGGAGGGTCTGACCCTTTCCCTGGAACTAATCAAAGACATGGAGATTACCTTCAAGACTATCCAAGTATAGCGTCAACATCTGTAGCAGTGGATAGAGCAGTTGCAGAATCCAACAGTCGCCTAGGTGGAACCACCCGCTCCTGGCAGAGTCCTCGACCATGAACCTTGAATGCCGCTACCAGAGAAATTTGATGAGAGTTGATAGGGCTTAGTGGTTTCTGAACCAAATATTGCTTTTTTTACATCTATAACCCTGCATGTACCACATGACTCTCTCACGGTGGGCTCCATTATAAAGATGCCCTCATTTGGATAGAAAGAAGGTAACCTCCTACTAGACAATTCTGAACAGTTTGCTGAGGATGATGTTGCAAACATTTGAAGAATCAGACTGCATCCAGCTGGCTGACGAAAGGATATTCATGCTGCTGAATTCCACCAATCGGCTGCAGGTCTGGCCTGGGATGAGCTGGTATTCCGGACTCATTTCTGAGGGAGACTGGCAAGGTAAATCGAGGATGAGTTAGAATGGCTGGATCCACCTGAGAACCATACACTATATATCCAAAATGACTGTTGAAACACATGCATTTGTTTGAGACAAATGTGAAATCTAAACTGAAAAAAAAAACATTTTCAGTTTAGTTTATTTCAAATGAATCATTGATGCCACTGAAAAACGCGAGAATGTTTAAGATTTTTTGCTTTCACAAATAGTGCACTCTGCGCCAAAATTCATTTAAAGACTAGAGATGTGAATCGTGTGATCGATCGTCTTAACGATCGATTTCGGCTGGGAGGGGGAGGGAATCGGATCGTTGCAGTTTGGGTTTTTTAAATATCGTGTAAATCGTGTAAATCGAAAACCGGCACACTAAAACATCCCTAAAACCCACCCCGACCCTTTAAAATAAATCCCCCCACCCTCCCGAACCCCCCAAAATGCCTTAAATTACCTGGGGTCCAGTGGGGGGGGAGGGGGAGGGCGGGAAAACCGGCACACTAAAACAACCCTAAAACCCACCCCGACCCTTTAAAATAAATCCCCCACCCTCCCGAACCCCCCCAAAATGCCTTAAATTACCTGGGGTCCAGAGGAAGGGTCCCGGTGTGATCTTTTACTCTCGGACCTCCGGTGCATTGTAGAAATGGCGCCGGCGCTACCTTTGCCTTGTCATATGACAGGTCAAAGGTAGCGCCAGCGCCATTTTCTTTTTTGTCCCCCGACGTCAGGAGCGTAGGAGATTGCTCCCGGACCCCCAGGGACTTTTGGCCAGCTTGGGGGGGCCTCCTGACCCCCACAAGACTTGCCAAAAGTCCATCGGGGGTCCGGGAACGACTTCCTGGCGCCGGCCGTACGGCAACACGATTCGACTGCAGGAGGTCGTTCCGGACCCCCGCTGGACTTTTGGCAAGTCTTGTGGGGGTCAGGAGGCCCCCCCAAGCTGGCCAAAAGTCCCTGGGGGTCCAGCGGGGGTCCAGGAGCGATCTCCTACCGCGAATCGTTTTTCCGTACGGAAAAACGATTCGCGTGCAGGAAGTCGTTCCCGGACCCCCGCTGGACTTTTGGCAAGTCTTGTGGGGGTCAGGAGGCCCCCCCAAGCTGGCCAAAAGTCCCTGGGGGTCCAGCGGGGGTCCGGGAGTGATCTCCTACGCTCCTGACGTCGGGGGACAAAAAACAAAATGGTGCCGGCGCTATCTTTGACCTGTCATATGACAAGGCAAAGGTAGCGCCGGCGCCATTTCTACAACGCACCGGAGGTCCGAGAGTAAAAGATCACACCGGGACCCTTCCTCTGGACCCCAGGTAATTTAAGGCATTTTGGGGGGGTTCGGGAGGGTGGGGGATTTATTTTAAAGGGTCGGGGTGGGTTTTAGGGTTGTTTTAGTGTGCCGGTTTTCCCACCCTCCCCCTTCCCCTCCCCCTTCCCCCGATTTACGATTTTTTGACGATAAATCGGGGGAATTGTTATTGTATCGCGGCTCTAACGATTTTTGACGATTTAAAATATATCGGACGATATTTTAAATCGTCAAAAAACGATCCACATCCCTATTAAAGACATACTACCTTTCCCTGGGCATATGGAAAGGGTGTTTAGAGTAGAGACTATCAATGGTTCATGCCCAGTCACATTAGAAACCAACCTGCTGCTAATGAAGATCATAAATGGCCATTGGGAAACTATACCTGGATATAATCTACGTACCACATTTTACAGTGAGGTGAGCGAGAGCCATGTGGCCCAAGAATCCAGTGGTTGTCATGCTTGATAGAACTCACATCAACTTTATTTAAGCATAACTGCCTTACTAAGCCAGATCTGTAGGATCTCAGGCTGGTCCAGAGAGCGTGATGTGGGGCAATGGTCACAGCTGAACCTGCGCTTCCAGACAAATACATTTCAGGACTTTTTGACAAGAACCCAACTGACATGTTTTATCTGCACAGAAATTATCCTACAGACCTGCATCCAGGAGTGTGAATTCCTTTTTGGCAGAAGAAATGTCCTCTCTGAACCAGAGCTTTGGGCACTCTGGGATCCATATTCAGCAAGTTAGCTGGATACACTTATTTGGGTAACGTAGCCGAATATTCCGTGGCGTGGAAATGCCACTGAATATACTCGACTGTCTTACAGTTAGCCAGATAAGACTCCTCCCATCGAATTATCCAGAAAAAAACTTAGCTGGATAAGTCTGACTTATCTGGCTAGGTGGAGCCTACTGACCATAAATGGATATTCAGCTGTGCTATTTATCTGGATAAGTCTAACTGAACCAGTTAACTTTTATTGAATATGGGGCTGAACATGAATAGCTGGAGGTAAATCTCTAGAAGACATTTATTATGCCTTCCAAATCGGCAGGTATTTCATTTTCTTTGTGGACAAGAAGGATGACTCATTGTGACCTTGTATAAATTACCGGGCTCTGAATAAGATTATCCTACAAAACAGATATCTTATTTTCCTTATAACTGAGATATTTGAGCAACTCTGTTCAGCCAAGATAATCACAAAAATGTATATTTCAGACTCCGAGGCATAGCACTTAACTGGTAGCCCACCGCACTCCTGGAGACAATGGAAGGAGATCAGGTCTTTCCAGCTGGGATTTCCTTTCTGATTCCTGTTCCTGTGATCAGCTGCTTGGTCTTAGAATCACATCCACAGGATTCATGCATAGAATCACGTCTACCCAGCCATTTTAATCCAGCCTGCTTCCTAAGACAGCTCACTGATCCTGCAGCTCCATGACTTGCAAACCAGCCTCAGCTACTGAGGTTTCCTTACTTTGTTGGCCATTCCTGTGCTCAGTTGTTCCTGACAGGATTTCTCTTCCATTTCTGAAATCCTGTCAGGAACAACTGAGCACAGGGAAGGCCAACAAAGTAAGGAAACCCCAGTAGCTGAGGCTGGTTTGCAAGTCATGGAGCTGCAGGATCAGTGAGCTGTCTTAGGAAGCAGGCTGGATTAAAATGGCTGGGTAGACGTGATTCTATGCATGAGTCCAGTGGATGTGATTCTAAATCCAAGCAGCTGATCACAGGAACAGGAATCAGAAAGGGAATCCCAGCTGGAAAGACCTGATCTCCTTCCATTGTCTCCAGGAATGCAGTGGGGTGCCATCTTTCAGCGGTGGGGTGCCATCTTTCAGCGTAAAAGTGTAATTTATATGCTACACATGCACATTTGTTTGCAATGTAGGAATTATTAGGAAGGGAATGGTTAATAAAACGGAAAATGCCATAATGCCTCTGTATCGCTCCATGGTGAGACCACACCTTGAATACTGTGTACGATTCTGGTTGCCGCATCTCAAATACACCCTGCACAGCTGATAAAGGCCAGGCAGGGCCACACCGGAACGGATCGGATAAATAGAGTTCATTCGTGAAATGGAGGCAGGGTGCAGACTCCATGGATCCAGGCAAGATTTAGGGTTCGAGGGGATGCCTCTACGATGAAGGTTAAAATAAGAAGCTGGAACCTCTTGGAGACTTGCGCTGCCAGGGCGAAGATGTACCTGATAAAGAAGACATCAAGACGAGACATCTGGAGACCTTGAGACGATGAAGATGAAGACGTAGCGTGAGGACATCACGAAGACACAGGATCCTACATATAACGAAGTGCCTTGATAAGCAGATGACAAGAAGTCCTAAGGAGGACTGGCTCCTTGCGAAGGCAAGGAAGGAATGAAAGCTGGACTTTTTTATACTGAAGAAGAGGTGACTCCTTGATGACATCATTGGTGAACCTCCTCCCTCGTTATCCCTTTAAGAAGGGAGAAGAGGCACGGCTTCGCCCCCTAGGAGAGGGGGCAGGACCTTGGACAGCGGCCCTGCAACGCTGAGAAGAAGCAGGGCCCGATGCTGGAACTTAGGCCTCAAAACAGACCCAGCACAAGGCAGTCTCCCCAGCCGCAGGAGGAAGGTTTCTGGCAATGCCAGGTAAGGACGGGGATGTAGGCCCTCTTCCATGGGGGGGGGGGGGGAGGGGGCCCAAGGTAAAGTTGGTGGCCTTCGGGCCACATAGAAATACATTTGGCGGTCTCTGGACCGTGGGGAACGCCATTAGCGATCCCCTGAGCACAGGAGGTGCCTCAGTGCGGCTCCTGCCACCCGAGGAGAGCGTTCATGGTCTTGAGCCATGACGGGTGACAGCGAGCAGCTCCAGCCGCATAAAAACAGCGTCAACGGCCCCGGGCCGCAGGAAGGCAGTAACAGCGCGACACCAGCCACAAGAAAAGAATTCGGCAGCCCCCGGACCGCATGCAGGACACAGTGCGGCTCCGGCCCACGCAGGAAGCAAGGCGGCAGCTCCAGCCACGATGGAGAAACGTCGGCAGCCTCCGGGCTGCTGCAGAAGGGAAAAAGAAGGTGGAGATGCTGCCCTAACAGGGCAGAATCGCAACAGGTACTTGAGAGGGAATGGACCTATTTGGAACTTTCAGAAGAATTTAAGAAGACGCAAGAAAAGTATGAAAAATGGGATTATATTCTGATAAAGTATTGGGATTATATTTCTAACCATCCTACAGTGGGAAGGAACTGGGATTTAGTTGGGAGTCTGAGGAAGATTGAACTATTTTCAATCTAATAAATCTGAGTAACTGGAGTTATTGAAGTAACTTGGGATAGAAAGCGTTCAAGGGTTAAGACGAGTGCTTGCAAGGAATTAGGAGACTTTGCTAAAAGAATGAGGTCACACGTCTATTAACCTTTCTGCTGTCCTATTATTATTTATTGACTTTATCTAATGCTGGCAATGAAGCTGTAAATATTCTTTGGTCATCAAGATCAACTCTCTGTAAAAAAAGCTGAAACCACTTTATTGTCAGTGAGATTTTTGCTGTTAGATTTAGGAGATTCTCAGTGCTTTGTGCAGAGGATGGAAAGGGGCTTGTACAGGGTTTATTACAAAAGGATCTAGGGAGCATGGTTCCCCCTCACAGGGAGCCCCGGCACTCAGATTATAATTGCTGTCTGTGGCAAACTGAGAGAACTTGTGTGCAGAAAGGGCCCCTGGGTGCCAGGTACAGGATCCATCCTGCTCAAGGGTTACACAGGTATGTGGCCCCTTTTTAAAATATAAGAACATAGGAACATAAGAACATGCCATACTGGGTCAGACCAAGGGTCCATCAAGCCCAGCATCCTGTTTCCAACAGTGGCCAATCCAGGCCATAAGAACCTGGCAATTACCCAAAAACTAAGTCTATACACACATACACACATATATATGCCCTTTTTTACGCTCATAAGCCTATAAGGGAGTGATGTTTGAAGATGGAGAGAGAATAGCGGTGAAAGAGGCGTTGGAGAACCTCCTCAGTGAAAGAATACAAGAGCAGGTCATAGTTTTTGTATCTGACAGAGGAGGCCCAGGTTCAGCAAGGAAACCACTGACTACCTACGCCAGCAGTTAGAGAAGAACCTGTAACCTTCCTCTCAGAGGGGCCACACCGTGCCAGGGCAACTCAAGGTTACTACAGCCCTGGTCTTTTTTGCCTCCAGCACCTTCCGGACACTTCTAGGGGTCATGGCAGGAATAAGCCCTGGCAGCATTTCTCAGGAAAATACATCAGTGTATATATTTATTTATTTATTTATTTTATTTAAATTCTTTTAATATACCAGTGCTCTTATCGTACCGGTTTACAATAGAACTAGGGGAAAAACCAATTAATACGGAAGAGAAAGACAAAGTTACAAAAAACAGGGAGTGTAAAACATGGCCGTTAGAAGAGAGAGAAATAGTTAAGCAAATTCAACTAGAGGGAGAACTAAAGAGAGCAGAGAGCAATTGATTAAATAACAATACATATTTGGTTAACACAGAGGTGCTGTTTTAGCATGTTGTTTAAATAAGAAGTTTCTTGCATAACAGATCCTTTGTGTAAGGTGCAGAGGGCACAACCGAAGGGGCAAGGGAGGGCAGGGACCGGAAAGGGGCGGAAGGGCGGGAGATGGTGCACAGGGTAGGGAGGTACTAGGGATAGGTGTGAGAGTCAGTGCTGGATGAAGAAAGGCTCCTTCAGCGGTAGGCTTGAGAGAACAGCCAGGTTTTCAGTTTCTTTCTGAAGGAAAGATGGCATTTGTTCCTGGCGTAGGTCTGGGGGAAGTGAATTCCAATGATGCGGTCCAGCGGTGGATAGCGCTTGTTTTTGAATGGAGTTGTGAATAGAGGATTTGTTCGGGGGAGCCTGGAGAGAGCTTTTGTATGCGGATCTGACTGGTCTTGAGGAAGAATGGAGTTCGAGGGGTATGGTAAGTTGGAGAGAGGATTGCTGATAGATGGTTTTGTGAATGATGGTCATTGTCTTGAAGAGTATTCTAAAGTGGATGGGTAACCAGTGTAGGAATTTTAGAATCGGTGTGATGTGGTCCTTACGACGAGCATTTGTAAGGCGTATATATCTTTTGCATGTTTAAGACAGCAACATCACTGAATTATGACTACCAAACTGCATATTTCCCCTCTGTTTTGGAGGCTATTGATTGCCTACACATTGTTATAAGGCCACCTGCAGGCAATGACGCCTCGTTCTGCCACTGCAAGGGCTTCCATCCTGTCAACATGTAGGCAGTCTGCAATGCCAAGGGGATCGTTGTGGATGTAGTACCCAGGTTTCCGGCATCCTCTCACAGTCAGAAAATCGTGACTGCTTCCAGGCTGGCCACAGCACTGGCTGAGTATGCCGCTCTCATGGAAAGGACTCTGCCACTACCAGCTGCCCTTTGTCTCTAGCTGGCCTTGCTGCTTTGCCCCAGGAAGCGTGCTCCAGCCTCTAGCACAGGCATGCCAAGTCTCAGGCATTGTGCGTGAGACACACGCATCAGGAGGGTGTCCTTATCTTTATCGGGTTTTGTGAACCGCTTGGTCCAAGGTACTAAGCGATCTACAAGATGACATGCATAATCTAAAAACAATGCATTCGTCCCAATGGCATAAAATATTCAGTAGATAGCGCATAAGGATAATTGGAAAAATTCTGCAGTAAGTTGAAACAGCTTACCATACAGCTTAATAGATCTGGGCCCAGCTTAGTGGCATTTTCTGCCACCAAATGACAAAATTGCATAGTAATTTGCTAGTTCTGGAACAATTCTTACATATAAGCTTGTTTAAAGAGGAATGTTTTTAACATAGATTTAAAGTTTTCCAACATTCCATAAGTTGCAAAGACTCTAGGAGAGAGAGTTCCACAGAACAGGAGCAGTGACAGAGAACGCACAGTCTCTCTCTTCTCAGCAAAGCAAGCCTATTTCTGAGATGGTATATCTGAAATGCCTCTTTGGCATGACCTGAGAGCACACATCAGGTGATACAACTGCAATAATGCAATGAATCAGAATTAATTAATTCATTTATGCCTCATCCTGGCGATTTTACTCTGCCCTCAGGAATGGTCCATCAATACTGGGGTTATGTGATCTATTGGGCACGTCCCTGAAATAAGGCATGCAGCCAGGTTCTGCAACAAACGATGAAGGAGGACACCTAACATGGATGGTATTACAAGAGTCTATCAAAAATAAAATCAAAGCTTGTACCAAAAAAATGAAAATCTGGGTGATCCAGAAGATGAGGTAAACCAGAAAGAACGTGGTTTGGAAACTCCAGATCTCACAACTGATTTACTGGAGACGCAGTGGTGCAGTGATAACGCTCCCATCCTGCACAGGCAGGAGAAAGAAAACCACACTGGCACCGTGATGATGGGCCCGCGAGGTTCCCATCCCTTTCGGGCCGAAGAAAAAAAAGCAGCAACACCGAAGAGCCTGCACGCCTGGCAGGCCAGAGGAGGTGAATGGAAAAAGAACTTCTCACTCTCCTGCTTATTTCCCTTGCCTCCCCTCCCATCTTATTGAGGAGAGAGGGGAGGAAAGGGGAGCTGAGCTGAGGATGAAAAACAGAAGGGAGGGGAGGGGGTTGTGTGAGGGAAGGGGAGGAGTGAATGAGGAAAAGGGAAGGGGAATGAGTCAAAGGGGAGGGAAGAAAAAGGAAGGGAAGAGGAGTGAGTTAATGAGCAGAAGGGAAGGGGGATGAGGCAGAAGGGAAGGAAGAAAAAGGTGAGGAGGAGGCACGAGTAAGGGGAAGAGGAGAGGATGAGTGAGAGAGGATGGAATGAAAGGAAAGGGAATGGAGAAGGAGAAGGAAGGAAGGAGTGAATGAGAGGGAAGGGGTTGAGAGGACAGGGAAGAGGATGGGTAGGTGAGTGAGTGGAAGGGAAGGGAAAGGGGGGTAGGTGAGTGAGAGGGAAAGAGCAGGAGCAGAATTGTCCCATACTCCGAGAGTCATCCCATCAGTTGCGTGGGCTGAAGGCAAAAGCTGCTGCAACTTGAATGTTCTAGAGGGAGAGAAAAGTTCATGTGTGTGGGAATGTGAGAGTGTGAGAGTGCGTATGTTCAATGAACATGTGTGTGTATATGAGAGAGGGCAAAGTTTGTTCGCCCCCTCCTCGCCTAACTAATTCTCAACAATTTCAAGGTGACCGGAAATCAAAAGTTCTCAGATACGGAGAGCGGAGAATTTCTTTTATTCTTATTAGTTTTTATTATTGGGTATTATTTGATGTGTTTGCTCCTTTGAAATATTTAATTGATTTTGGAACTCTTTAAAAATGTTTATCTGTTTAATTATTGAATGTTCTGTTTGTTAGCTGTTTTGAAATATTTTTCTAAGTAGGTTTTTACTATTATGTTTGATGTTTTATATTTCTTAATTTTTGTGTTTGATGTTTTATGAGGCATTGTGATGTTTCTGCACTGCATACAGAGTCTGGCTTGTGGCGGTTTCCAGTTCAGTTTTTGCCTTCATCTTTCTATTTATACTCTGTGGTCTCTTTATTCTGTAGTTGGTGAGGGTCTCTCTGTGTTCTGCACGTGTGACCAAGGTGAGATATTCTGCTACTGTAGTTTCTGTGATCTATAGTAGCTTTGATTGTTATATTTTTTCCTGGTGCAATATTTGCAGTGTTGTCTTTTCATAGATAGAGCTGTTACTGTTTGAGTGATGGCAGTTTGTGTTGTTTTGGTATTGGAGCTTTACTATATTGCAGTCAAAATAGTTCATTCATAGCTTTTGGATGGCCAAGCTCATACTCAGTAGGCTTAATGCCATATGGGTTCAATGTAGCTGCTTAGAATCATGAATAATGTGTTACAGAAAGAAAATGACAGCAGAAAAGGATCCAATGGTCCATCCAGTCTGCCCAGCAGGCTTATGGAAGCATCAGCTGCGCCATACAAGTCACCCCCTTACTTAGTTTCCCAAACCGTCAATGTCAGGGCCTTTGTTGGTTGCTGTCTGTCCAATTCCCTGTTGCCCTTGAAGCAGAGAGCAATGTTGGAGTTGCATCCAAAGTATCAGGCATTATACACATATGCTAATAAATTAATAAACCAGAAGGACAGTGAGTGGCATCAGAATTGATGATCTGACTCTTCCTTAATTCAGAAAGTTCAGGACGCTTAAATGAGTCCAAAACCCTTCAATAAGTTCCTATGAAGATGCAAAGCTTGTTGCAAAAGATACACACGTGATAGTGATTCAGTCCCCCAACGTGGGCCATGTTCCACCAGGGGCTGCATTGGGAAGCAGAGAACATAACCAGCAGCAGGATTCTTATAACATTTCTAAAACAAAACAAAATAAATATTAGAGTAAGGCAGATCAGTGGAAAAGCTAACAAAAGCGATTATAAAAGTGAAAGATAACACATATTTGGACTCATTAAAGCATTTTGAACTTTCTGAATTTTGATGCAACGCACTAGCCCTCTGGATTATTGTTTATTTGTTTCTGCAATTCTCCACTTTATCTCTGGTGAAAAAATAAATGTCTTTTTTTGCAGGGTTTTCTGTTTGGCAACACAGCAGTGCATGTAAATATAAGATACATGTTGTTGGAAGTGATATTTTTACCTTAAAAGAAGTACTTTGAGTGACCTGTTTCATATAAAATCTGTAATCAATGCCTAATTTTCAATTGTATGTGGAGAGGGACATTGGGTAGGGGGAGGGTACAAGGCTGTAAGGTTCACCTAAGATGCCTAATGCCCTTGTACCAGCCCTGGTGTGGAGCCCCATGAACACAGGGCACATGGAGAGAAAGAGGGAGACCATAGCAGCACCTGGAACCACACATAGGCAGAGAAAGTAAACCAAGATAGCAGGAGACTGGGAGCTGAGAGGAAGGTCAATGATCTAGTGCCCAAATTTATGAGCATTGCAGAGTCTGACTGTGTTTACTGTCCCGGGACAAGGAAAACATCATCTGCCTCCCATGGTCCAAGATTTATACTCCAGGCAAACTGCCTGAAAAATCTCACTCTTTAGCCTACAATTTCACTCATTGGGCTGGCAAATCTCACTCTCTGGGATGGACCACCCTTGGCATTTCTGCTACCATGGGCCTACCACACATCAGACCAGCCTGGAAGATCTCATTTCCCTCTTCTTTGCCTTCTTCCCAACAGGTGTTAGAGGATATCCACTCTAAGCCTGGTTCAAGATTCCCCTTGCACACCCAGAGACTGCAGCAGAGCCACTACAACTGCGCCAACAAGCAGACCAGGGCAGTCACTGAGAGAACTTTTGGCTTATTCAGAACACATTTTTACTGTCTGGTCATGTCAGGGGAATGCTTTCTCTACAACCCAGTGAAGATCTGTGACATTATTTTTAGTATGCTGCCAAAACCCAAGGCCTGCCTCCTCCAGAGTGGGATGATGCTCATCTAACAGTGTTCGATAATGAAGAGGAGAAAGAGGAAATTGTCATGGGAGAGGAGAAATGGCAGGAGACGGAATGCCAGACTCGTCAACCAGAGTGTGTGTGAAAGCAACACTAATAAAACTTTGTTGTAATGATGAATGTACATTTATTAACAAGTGAATGGAGATATGTGCATTGGAGATAGTTTTTTCTGGGATATCCTTTCCTTTGATGGGTGCCTTTGTTACCTTCATCTGGTCTAGTGTTGTGCTTCTGTAAAGGGGCATATGATCAATGATGAGTGTGCCTTTGAAGGCTACATACATGGAAGACTATGGCAAGAGGAGAGAATTATAGGAGGGCACCGGAGGTGAGAGAGGCTCCTGAGAGCTTAGGGTTAGGGTGCCAGAGGAAGATGATCTGGTGGCTCTGGTGTGGTGCATCTCATCAGAGAGTATGGAAGATGAGGACATTACATCATTGCAGAGACAGGTGGACTTGAACACACCTGTGTGTCCACTGGGGGAAAAGGCATCCTTGGAGGTGGTGGCACCATAATGGGAGGAAGCATGCTTGGAGGCAGTAGAGCCATAGTGGGAGGAGGCATCCTTGGTGTTTTTGGGCATGCAAGGGGAGCTTCTAACCTTACTGGTGGCCCAACAGCTGGAGGAGGTTGAAAACATGGTGATGCTATGACTGCAGTGGGAGGCAGTTTCAAAGTGACTATGGCTGCCACGGATTGGTCCATGCTAGCTGTGGCTGATATGGAGGTATGCACTAAAGCATTTCCTTCAAAATGTTAATGCCGTTCATTTCCTCCCACATCACCTCTGCATTTCCTGCTATAAGCCAACAAGGAGATCCACCTAACAATCATTTTGTACAAGCATGTCAGTTTCTGCAGGAGTGAATGGCACTTGCTGATCTGGACTGGCAAATAGCTTTTCTCTTCCCCTTATGTGCATTCGTCATTCTAATCAAACAGAATGTTGGGAATTATTAGAAAGGGAATGGTGAATAAAACAGAAAATGTCATAATGCCTCTGTATCGCTCCATGGTGAGACCGCACCTTGAATGCTGTGTACAATTCTGGTCGCCACATCTCAAAAAAGATATAATTGCGATGGAGAAGGTACAGAGAAGGGCTACCAAAATGATAAAGGGCATTGAATGGCTCCCCTATGAGGAAAGACTAAAGAGGTTAGGACTTTTCAGCTTGGAGAAGAGACGGCTGAGGGGGGATATGATAGAGGTGTTTAAAATCATGAGAGGTCTAGAATAGGTAAATGTGAATCAGTTAATTACTCTTTCAGATAATAGAAAGACTAGGGGGCACTCCATGAAGTTAGCGTGTGGCACATTTAAAACTAATCGGACAAAGTTCTTTTTCACTCAATGCACAATTAAACTCTGGAATTTGTTGCCAGGGGATGTGGTTAGTGCAGTTAGTATAGTTGTGTTTAAAAAAGGATTGAATAAGTTCTTGGAGGAGAAGTCCATTACCTGCTATTAAGTTCACTTAGAGAATAACCACTGCCATTAGCAATGGTTACATGGAATAGACTTAGTTTTTGGGTATTTGCCAGGTTCTTATGGCCTGGATTGGCCACTGTTGGAAACAGGATGCTGGGCTTGATGGACCCTTGGTCTGACCCAGTATGGCATGTTCTTATGTTCTTAATCCATATCAAGTTCAAAATGATCAGGAAAATGTGATTCATCGTACATGGGACTGGTCTTGTCCTCCAACTGTGCCAGATTCTACTCTTCATCTCCTTCCTCTTCCATTTCCTCCTCCTGTCTAGCATCTGCAGACTCTCGGGACGCATCCTATTCACTCACTTGACACCTCTGGACTTTCAGCCAGTACTGTAGAACAGCATCCAGGCCTTGCATGATCACAGGGGCCAGCATCATCTGAGTCATGGTGTGCCACCTCAGCTGCAAGCAAAGTACACAAACTGTGACTTACAAACTTCTCATCACGCTTTCTGGACCTCCACTACAGACATGTAGAATAGCCAAAGGGGCCCCACTCAACTACCTCTGTTACAAAACTCCCATCAAATTCACCATGTTTTAGGTCTCTATGCTACCATTATGCAGATTTCAGCTACAACAAAGATATTTTAAAAATAGAGCATGTTGCAAGGTGCTGGCCATGACCTTAACAATCTGTATACATGTAATTATGTGTTCAAGTTTGCTTTGCTTGTACCGATTTACATCTCTCGCCATTTCTCACTTCATGGCATCGAAACTCAAAGCTTACAGTTTGAGAAGTGAGAAATGACGAGAGGTATAAAGCAGTTCAAGCAAAGCAAGCTTGAACCCAAATGCTAATGGAGAAATTATCGTTACAAAGTGAGCAGTCCCCCTGATGCAGATCTACTTTCCCAACATGGCCCATGTTGGGAAGTATGAATTTGAAGCCAAGGAGTGTGGACATGAAGCTACTTCAAACAGATACAAGCTAAGTTGAATTTCAGTTGCATAACAAACAAAAAAAATGAACACTGACAAATGATTAAACAGAAGGCAATGAAGGCACGATATGCCAGGAGTGCCTATTATGATGGTCATTTAGCACTTACCATAACTCTAAAATTCAAAGTCATTAGTACATGATATTTTTGTGACTTTTAATAGCTTTAATGGATCAAATCTGGCACTTGAGAGGATGAAGCCATTTACACTTGAAGAAGTGAATGGGATGGTCAGGAGGATCATGGTTTTCTCCAAGGGGGAGTTGAGTAGGGTAGGGTTGATTTCTTATAGTGAAGCCTAAATTACAAACAAACAGCAAACCTACCCACAATGTGAAAAGGAAAATTATCAATGGCTGCTTCTTTATATAAAACAAAAACCCAGGAAGCAGCTGTACTAAGTACATATTTTATAAGGGAACTTAACAAATCTACTTGCACGGTGTGGAATTTCATTGCTCTAACAAATATTGAATAGGAATCATCTAAGGGCACAAGAATTGCAATAATAGGATTTGCACCTCTGCATCTGTATGAACTTAACTTGTTTCCAAGATGATCTGACAATAGAACTGGGAAGGAATTAACTTCCATTAATGCAGAATGTGTTAAATGTTTATGTCAAGTCCCTATCATGTTATTATTGTATCTTTTGCCAGGCAGGGCTTGGCTCACGGAAATAATTCTTGTTCAGAGTTAAGTGGCCTAGTGCATTGTTTGGGGAAATTGCCCTTATTTTGTGTGCTTCATGTTCCAGTAATGGAACTCATGAGCAGCAGAATAATTGCCCAAAGCATCATCTTTGTCAAATAATATTACAAGTTAACAGCTATAATCTCAAACCACTTGCTCGATGCTGCTTTCCTGCGCGCTTCCCACTCAAAGTGTCACTTATTACCTATATCGTAAGTGTCCCAGCATGCCGTGACTTGTACAAAGATTTAAGTGGATCAGCTGAGCGCAGTAACATCTGACCAGAAACTGTCATTCCTTAAACACAATTTTTGTGTATCGCAGGACAGCACAGCACACACTGGTGAAGCACATGCCGGGACTTTTGTTTGCTCTCCAAGGTGGTGACTGCATTAAGGGAAGACTATTTGGGTCACTGTCTTTTTCTGCTTACTCTCTATTTACCTATTGCCATTTAAATTACGTGGGTGTCCATTATTTCATGTCTGCATTAGATGCTGTTGGTAGCCATTCACTCAAATCTTATAATATATTCCTTTAAAAGCTCTGAGGACTGAGGCAAATTTATCTTCCATTTGCTAGCTGAAAGGGCATGCTTAGATGCTATTTAGTGTATCATGACTGCAAAGAAGCACAAGGTACACATTCTTCTTTAAGGTGAGGAGCAGATTGCTTTGGTGATACACTATCAGGTGCGTTCGGATGAATGCACCGGCCTTTCTGCCCATACTTGAATGCACATTTTCTGCGTGCAAAACTTAATACCGAAGCAGCAAGACGTTTTACACTCAGAAAATGTGTGTCCTTAAATGGGAGCACTTCTTTATTTTATTTATTTATTTATTTGAGGTTTTTATATACCGGCAATCATGAGAACATATCTTGCTGGTTTACATGAAACGGGAGTGCATTAAATACATCAAACTAGAACTGAGGTGACCGAAGGTACAGTTACAATTAACAAGGGTAGCAAAACTTGGTGAAGAGGAAGAAATAGGAAAGAATAAAATGGTTAAACGATATACAAGTCAAATTACAAGTTATGTGCAAATGGCATGATTAATGGCTGAATGTTTTAGAGGAGTCCTTGGATTGTGTCCTTGGATTGTGTCATTAAATTGTGTCTGGGAAAGCTTGCTTGAATAACCAAGTCTTAAGTCTTTTCCTAAAAGTTAGGAGGCAGGGTTCTAGTCTGAGATCTGTGGGTAAGGAATTCCACAGAAGGGGGCCAGCTGTGGAGGTGGCGTGATCTCTTAGGGTAATGTGTCTAGTCGTTTTCGCAGGGGGAACTTGGAGTGTGCCTCTATAAACATCTCTGGTAGGTCTTGTCGAGTTGTATACTTGGAGAGGGAGTTGAAGATCGAGGGAAGTGCATTGATGTATAGTTTTGAAAATGATACATATGGCTTTGTACATGATACGGAAGTATACGGGTAGCCAATGTAGCTCTTTCAGGATGGGTGATATGTGGTCTCTTTTTCTTGTGCCTGTTAGTAGTCGGGCTGCTGAATTTTGCACCATCTGTAATGGTTTGGAATAGGAAGAAGGCAGACCTAGCAATAGGGAGTTGCAATAGTCTAATTTTGGAAAAATGACTGCCTGGATGATCGTTCTGAAGTCTTGAGCATGGAAGAGAGGTCTTATCCTTTTCAAAACCTGGAGTTTAAAGAAGCAGTCTTTGGTTGTTTTGTTGATGTGTGCCTTCTTATGATGTTGTGTGTTGATGTGTGCCTTCTTAACACCCTCGCATGGAAATCCCATGCAACTCCTCCATGCAGAGAGGCTGCATTTGACCAATGTCCCTTTTTTAGCACTGGAAACTTGACTCCTGGGTCAGAGAGTGTTTTCACTCCAGATACAGTTGCATAGCAATAACTTACTGCATTGGGAGTTAAAAAGTATTTTAAGCTGAGCGTTAAAACCATGTGCTGAAATCAAGCACACATTTTAACGCTCAGCAACCTGCATCGGCCTGTATACGTTCCTGCATGTGCCTCTAATCCATGTAATATAGGAAACAAGTCAAGGCATTCTATTTTAATATTGCTTTTAGTGAAAAATTTGATTATTGATTTAGCATTATTTTAGTGTGTTGATGACACATTGTTTGTAATTGTTGTTAATTATTATAAATGTATATGATGTTAACCACACCAAACGTTATATTGAGGTGGCAGGATATAAGCGAAGCTAAATAAACAAATAAATACATAAATAAATAAAGCAAATAATAAATAAATAATATTGTTCGTCTTTTAACTTCTCTGATTTTTGTTTGACCCGAGCAGACAGGAATCAGGTCGGTCTGTGCATGTTCTATTTGACAGACAGTACTCTTAGGAACCTGTAGTCTGCTCAGTCTGTGACTTGTATATTGCTCCATTTAATTTCCAATCCCATTTTCTACCGTCTATTGCTAATTGTTCTCTCAGCTCCCCCCACAGATTATGCCCAGCATTGTCCACAAGTATGGCAATTTATTTAATCTGTGATATTCAGTTCTTTCTAGGTGCAGTTTAATTACTGGGAAACAATTAACACGAAAATATCCAAACTTATATAACTAAAGTAGCTTAACAAATGGAATGAATGGATGGATGTATTATTAAGAAAGCTTTTCTTAAACTAGAGGTATATAACTTGTAGGGTAAACCCCAGTGACCTTAAACAGGATGCACCTCGTGACCGTGAGGCCTGTTACTATGCACCCAGACTGAGTAAAAGTTCAGGCCTAAAGCAATACAAACATGGAATTTGCAGCCTTGTGATAATTTTGGCAACTTTATATGAGACTGCTTTTCACATAGAAGAGAAAAGACTGTTTGTTCTCCATATCAATGTCCATTTTAACATAGGTGTCTTCCATACGAGTCTAGAGGCTGAGGAACTTAGGGAGGGGTGGCAAGGAAGTATTAGCAGCTAGAGTACAGTTCTCTGTTCTGGTGGTGGTATTCCATAGAGAGAAATAGATCTTCCTGAGATCCTGCCCTGAGGCATTCTGGGTTAAAGAGGACCAGTTTATGTACGGGCCAAAAACTGGACAAATTATTTTCCCAGCTGTTGTGAAGAGAGACATTTCCATCCTGATAGGCATACAAAGTGTTATTCCATCAGAAGCATTGGCAACTGATGCTGGAGAGGAGGAACGGTTGGGCCAGAGCCTGAAACATCACTCAGCTGGTTCAAGGACCTCAGATAAAGTAATAGCAATAAGAGGCACTTTCTGGACAGGTTTCTTTACTTGGAGGATGGCCAATGGCTTTCAAAGATCTCCCCAGGCAGGGTGAGATTCAAGGGAGCATTGTGAACATGTTGATGAAATCAGTCACAGTGACAGGCATATTTGGGCAAAGCCAGCAATGGGAGAGGTTTAAAACCTGAGCTGATGGACTGAAACAATTAGATGACATGGTTATGGTGGTGATAGAGGTGTAGGCCAGGGAATTCAGCAGGCAGCAAACATAGGACCAAGAACATTGACAGCATCATGACTTTGGACCTTTATCTTGTAGCAAGGCGAGACAGCAAATCAGTCCCAAAGATCATGCTGTAGATCATACAGGAGGGCCTAGTCACTATCTGGGAATCCACATGGTCAGGGGATGAGTAGGGAGACACTTCAAAGTGGTGATCAGAGGATGAATCTGATGCAGAAGATGTCCCAGCTGCTTGAGGATCAGATTTTGTGGCAGCTCCTAACTCTGGCTGTGTCAGGGCTCAACTGAGGACTAGATGACACTCCAGCTTGGTGGGCTCTCTCCAGGGATGGGAGTGCCACACTGTTAATGGCTGCAGTGACCCCACTGGGTTCCACAGGGGCCACTCCTGTCAGATTAAGGAAAATGGTCTCTGCTTGGTCCACTAGAATCTGTGGCTCTGGCTCATAAAACTTTTTGTAGTGACTGACATGTACCCAATGGTTGATTCCCTGCAACTTTAAGACTGAATGACTACCAATAGCACTTGATACTAGCCTTTCCACCTAGACTGCAGACAATTTCTCCTCTAGAACACTTTATAATAAACAAAGTCATCTGGTTGGATTTCAGGGAACACTTGTTTTGGAGGAGTCCATAGTGCGGGGACCACCTTCTGGTGGATCTTCTTGATCTATAGGTAGAACTGAGAAAGAAAATGCAAAATCAGTTCATGTTGAGCAAAGTCCATATCAACTGGGAGACTGGGCATGGAAGGCATGAGCATTGGGTAACTAATGAGTATCTCATGGGAAGTAAGGCCATGTTTTAGATTTGGCATATGTTGCTTACTCATGAGAGCTAATGAGAGAGCAGAGGGCCACTTTAAAGAAGTTTCATGGGTGATTTTTGCCATCTTATTCTTCAGGACCTGGTTTAAGCATTCTTTGAGACCAGATGCCTGGGGAGCGGTATGATGTATGGAACTGGAGCTTTACTCCCAATGCCTTTCCCAATTCCTGCATCACCTTTTCTGTGAAATGAGAACCTCTGTCACTTTCAATTGTCTCTGGGATTCCAAATCGTGGTATTACCTCGGTTAAAAGTTTATTTGCAACAGTTGTGGCATCATCTTTCATTACAGGGAACACATCAGTCCACCCACTAAACATGTAAACCACATGCAGAATATATCTCCATTTTGTCACTTGTGGCACGACAAGAAAATTCTTTTGCAATCTTACAAAAGATTCCCAGGGGACATTTAGGTGCAAGGGCACAATCCAAAGGCCTTTTCCTATATTACAGACTGTGCATGTGCTACATCTCTGTATAACGTTTAACACAATGGGTCCCAAACAAAGGTCTCTTCTCAGGGAAATTGCATCTTCAGATTATCTTTGGTACAAGAATGCTATCTTTTCAAGTAAGTGACATCTGTGGGATCGTAGCAGTGCCACATTTAGTTGGCTTTTGTGTTGAAAGATGGCTCAGGGAAAGGCATAGAAAAGCCTTGACCCATAGCAAAAATAAAAGTCTAAACCCCTGGGCACTCTTGCTTATGTATACTAGCCACACGCCCATGCACATAGCAGTCCCTTAGCTTGTCAACTGCTAGTGGTTAGCCAGGAGTTCTCTCCCACCCCATCCAGTTCTCCCCTTCCTTTTTGTCACACTGCCAGCATTAGATACAACAAAAACACCACAAAGAACAAAATCCAGAGACACTATGCCAAGTGACTCTAATACCAAAACTCCAAAACACTATACCAAGTGTCTATACTACTCTAAGACCCGTAACCTGGAAACTGCAACCCTCAGTTACCAGGACCCCCTAGCTTAGGGACTATTATACCCAAAGAGCCTCTCCCCCTCCCCAGGGTGGACTGCTACTGCTCCTGTGCTGACTGGTGGGGGAGATACCAAATACCAGAAATACCAAATACAAGGTGTACCACCTCAAACAATAACCAAAGATGGAGACTTAAACCATGACTATGAATAAAAATCCTGCCCTCCCCCATTGGCTACAGCAGAAGGTGAAGACTGACTATCGAAGCCAAGAGTTGAGACCACAAAGGAAAGAAGGAAGCCAAAGAAAACATAAAAACACTACATTTACCAGAGAACTACTTGGGGAAAGCTGGAAAGGAGAAAGATGTACAATTGGCCCCCCAAACCCCATACCACACAGCCAAAAAGAAAATATGGAGGAGGCTGAAGACCCTGAGTTCACAGTCACAGGCAACAACCCCAATGCTGAATCCTAGAAATCCTCAGTTGCAAGTGTCTCGTTGGCCATAAGGAAAAAGAAAGAATATAAGGAAGAAAAACTTCCACAAATCCAAAGATATTCTGGGGAGAAAAGCAACAAATAATTCTCGACCCCACCTGGGTCAATGCAGCAAAATTGTAGAAAATCCCTTAAAGGCTAACTGTGGGGTGCTAGCGAGCAGCTTGAAAGATTTCAGCCTAATGCACTCACTCGTGCAATCTCTGTCTTTAATGGTGTTGATTGCCAGATTTTTGTCCGAGTTTATCTTCTAATTGTGAGTTCCATAATCCAGCATGTCTTCCACTAAAAGTGGGAAAATTGAAGCCACTTTCGCCATCTCCTCTGGGACGAAGCAAACAAAACATGATCCCCATCACCTACAAAGATGCCACTGGCTAGAATGGAAGGTCAGGCCTCTCAGGACGCCATTATGGCCGAGCTGCTTCAGCTCCAGGAATTGTGAGTAATAAATATTGCCGCAACTGGTGAGATTAATACTGAGGTCACAGAGCTGTCAACCAAGATCACTTCTTACGAGCACTGACTTGATGAGTTGGAGCAGCGCACCTCTACAATGGCTGCAGAGATGACGCACTTACCGGTTTTAACTAAGAAAGTAGAAAAATTGCAGTGCCATGTTGAGGACCTTTCTAACCGGAACCAAAGAAATAATATCCATATCCTTGTCCTGCGAGAAGGTATCAAAGGCGTTAAAATATTTTCGTTTTTGGAATCCAAGATCCCACAATGATTGGGGATTCAAGTTTTTCATCCCTTCAAGATTGAAACTGCCCCTAGCCAATTGAAACTTCCCCCAGCCAATGGTGTTAAATGTCTTCCACTACCCACAAATATTGGAGATCCTTCAGGCAGCTCAAATAAATGGTCACTGCGGTTGAGAGTAATAAAATCGTCTTTGTCCCTGACTTGGCGAAGCTGATGGCTCAGCATCAGAAGGCCTTGTTGGAGTTGTGTCCTAAACTTCACAGTCTTGGTACACAATTTGGGCTTTGCTAATCGACGACCATGAAGGTAACCATCAATAATCACACCGAGACCTTTGAGTCTCCGTAAGATCTGAAGACATTTTTGGAACCCTTGTTGGCAGATTCATCGATAATTACTTTCCCTCATAATTCCATTGTGTGACTGATTTCCTCTTTTTATTTTTTGGTGAAACTGATTTTATATGAGTGGACTATGGAAGCAACTTTAGCTTTCACTATGAATACTTGCAGGTATATTAGAAGGAGCTCTCTACCTCACTCTTGTTGACCTAGCTTGTTTGTTTGTTTTTTTAATATGTTTTTGGTTTACAAATGGAATGGCCTCTTTTCTTTTGTGAATTTCCTTTTTGTCCCTTTATTGTTACTCTTTTCCGACATCCAATGCCTTTTTTGCAATTCTGAGGAGTCTGTTTTTTTGGGGGGGGGCAATGGGGAGGATATTAAGTTAATTTCTACTATGTTAAATTTTTCATTTATATGGCTTTGTTATTATTCTCTTAAGTTGGAATATTAGTTGTAAATCACTGCTGCTAATCACTATGTTTATTTAGCGCTGTTGCGAAATATTGTTGAATGTGAACCAATGTGATGTTACTAAATGAATGTTGGTATATAAAAGCTACAAATAAAATAAAATAAATAATAAAAATATGTTTAAGTCGTTTTTATTAAATTTTCCAACAAAACAACTAAACATATTCATCATTACACTGAACATATGGGGTACACTGGTGAGTTCTGTCCAGTGCCCCCCCCCCCGCACCTAAGATCAAAATCCCCCCAAACAGCAGAACCCTCCCATCCCTTCCCCCTCCATCAGCAAGGTGTCATACCCCATGTCCAACTGTCCACTGACAGTTGGACATGGGGACATTTAGTAGATCAAGTTCCCCCAACTAAATCCACTCGTCTAACCTCCACGAAAGAACGGGCATTCTCCACAGCTGGCCCCATCATCTGGAACAACCTCCCGACTGATCTAAAACTGGAACCCTGCCTGAACACCTTCCGAAAAAAACTCAAGACTTGGCTCTTCGTCCAAGCCTTCCCTCAAGCCTAACATCGCAACAGTTCCTTCATTTAGCCCAATAGTCTAAATGACCGACACAGCCACTGTATAGTCATACGTTTTTCTTTCTCCAGTTTCTTCTGTCCTTTATTTCCTGGCTACCCTAGCCCCCAAGTTCATTTTCCCTGTTATTTGTATCTGCGCTTCGGCCTTCCTGTTATATGGTTTTTTGTTAAGTTAACCCCTAAGTTTGATGTAAACCGGCCTGATATGAAGCTTGTCATGAAGTTCGGTATAGAAAAATGTTAAATAAATAAATATATTCCTTTGACTAGTGTCCAAATCATTAAGAATATCACTTTGCGTCTTGTGTGGCAGTATCTGCACATATAAATCCCATATGCACAAAAAGACTTTCCTTTTTCAAAATAAGTCTCTCTTCTCGACCCGCTTTTCAAATATGCACATGATATAGAGCTGGTTCCTCCAGTGGACTAATGATGGTGGCCCTTCTCGTATCCAACATTGTAAAATAACTTTCTTTGCCAATAGGATGGCTTTACGAAGCCACAGTTTCAAATATCGGTGACCCACCGCAAGGCCTTTCAAATGATCAAAGTGGAGCACAGTAGTCTAAAAAGGAAGCTGCAGCCTTGTTACCTAGTGGATATACATAATAACTTTCCTCCAAAATCCAGCAATATGTGAACATTCCCAGAATTGATGTCCTGTTGTTCCTGGAACCAATTTAAATTTAATACACATCAGAAGTGGTAATCTTCATTTTACATGCTAACTTCTGTGGAATATAGAACCTCATGAAAAATGTATACTGAGTTTTACATAACCCCACATTGTAAGTGATAGAGCGTGTCCATTTAAAGCACTGTGCATATTGCTTATCTGTAAGTTGGCACTCAATTTCATGCCGCCAACTTTGCAAAACTGTCCCATACTCCAGTGAACTTTTAGCCCCCATCAATTTACATTATAAAAAAGATATCATATGGCAATCAGGGTCTTCAAAAATGTTAGATAAGGACTTCCTGTTCTCATGTGCTCATTCTTTTACACCTAGAGATTGTATGCAATGTCGGGTTTGCAAATAAGCAAAAAAATGCTTATTATCTGTCGAATTCCGATTGCATCTCCTGAAATGTCACATGGTAGGATCACTGGATGGCCGGCGCCATCTTTAAAAATGGCGCCGGCCATTTTAAAGATGGTCGGCGCTATCTTTAAAGTTGGCGTCGGCCATCCAGTGCTCCTACCATGTGACAGGAGCCGGCCAATGGCACGGATACCCTGTCACATGGTAAGGGCAAAGGGCCAGTGGCGCCATTTTAATTAGAGGCAGCCGACGGCCCGAGAGCGGGAGATCGCTCCCCATGCCCCCACTGGACCACCAGGTAATTTTAAAATGGTTTTGGGGGGGTTCGGGAGGGTGGGGGAAGGTAAGGTTTTAGTTTTAAAGGGTCGGGGTGGGTTCAGGGGTTGTTTTGGTGTGCCGATTTTCCCGCCCTCCCCCCAAATAACTCCCGTTAGTGGACACTAACCCATTAACGATTTTTCACGATAAATCGGGGGAATTTCTATTGTATCGCGCACTCTAACGATTTTTGACGATTTAAAAAATATCGGATGATTTTTTTAAATCATCAAAAAACGATTCACATCCCTAGAACACAGTACTCCAGGTGAGGCCTCACCAAGAATCTGTACAAGGGGATAATCACTTCCCTTTTCTTACTCGATATTCCTCTCTCTATGCAGCCCAGCATTCTTCTGGCTTTAGCTATCGCCTTGTCACATCGTTTTGCCGACTTCAGATCATTAGACACTATCACCCCAAGGTCTCTCTCCTGCTCCGTGCACATCAGCCTTTCTCCCCCTATCGAATACAGTTCATTCGGATTTCCACTCCCCATATGCATGACTCTGCACTTGTTGGCATTGAATCTCAGCTGCCATATGTTCGACCACTCTTCCAGCTTCCTTAAATCCCGTCTCATTCTCTCCACTCATTCCGGCGTGTCCACTCTGTTGCAGATCTTAGTGTCATCCGCAAAAAGTCAAACCTTACCTTCTATCCTGTCCGCAATGTCGCTCACAAAGATATTGAACAGGACCGGTCCCAACACTGATCCTTGCGGTACACCGCTTAACACCACTCTCTCTTCAGAGTAGGTTCCATTTACCATCACACATTGTCTTCTGTCCGTCAACCAGTTTGCAATCCAGGCCACCACCTCGGCACTCACTCCTAAGCTTCTCATTTTATTCACCAGTCTCCTGTGCGGGACCGGATCAAAACTTTGCTGAAATCCAAGTAGATGACATAGAGTGCTCTTCCTTGATCTAATTCCTTGGTTACCCAGTTAAAAAAGTCAATCAGATTTGTCTGACAGGATCTTCCCCTGGTGAATCCATGTTGCCTCTGGTCCAGCAATTCTCCCGACTGTAGATAGTTCACTATTCTCTCTTTCAACAGTGACTCCATTACTTTTCCCACCACCGAAGTGAGGCTAACCAGCCTGCAGTTTCCAGCCTCTTCTCTGTTCCCACTCTTATGAAGCGGGACCACCACCGCTCTTCTCCAATCACTCGGCACCACTCTCGTTTCTAGGGATCTATTGAACAGGTCACACAGCGGACCTGCAAGCACATCTCTGAGCTCTCTCAGTATCCTGGGATGAACTTCATCAGGCCCCATGGCTTTGTCCACTTTCAGTTTCTCCAGCTCTTCCCATACATTTTCTACTGTAAATGGAGTTACATATACTCCACTCCCCTCCAGTTTCTTGTTAACTAGTGACATTCCTTCTCCAGGGTCCTCTTTAGTGAACACAGAACTGAAGTATTCGTTTAATATTTCTGCCATTTCTTTGTCTCTCTCCACACATTGATCCTTTCCACCTTTCAATTTCACTATACCACTTTGAACTTTTCTCTTTTCACTGATGTAACTGAAAAATGTTTTGTCACCTCTCTTTAGCTCCTTGGCAATCCTCTCTTCTGCTTGACTTTTTGCCATCTTGATTACTTTCTTCGTCTCCCTCAGTTCTACCAGATATTTTTCTTTGTGCTCCTCCCTTTGGGATCTTTTATATTTCTTGAACGCTGTTCATTTAGCCTTTATTTTGTCAGCCACCTCCTTTGAGAACCAGATAGGTTTCATTTTTCTTTTGCTTTTCTTTACTTTTCTAACATATAGATTAGTTGCCTTGATGATTGCTCCTTTTAGATTGGTCCACTATTGATCTACATCTCTCTCGTTCTCTCAGCCTTTTAGTTCTTCCTCCAGGTACTTCCCCATTTCATCAAAGTCCGTGTTTTTGAACTGCAAAACTTGGGTCTTTGTGCTTTTCCGTATCCTTTTTGTGACATTAAACTGTCACGAAGATTATCAGGTACAGATGTCAGAGAGGAATGCAACACAAATGCTGGACTGAGTGGGGTGAAGAGCTTTTTCTCCAAAGCTATAGGGGTATAAAAACGTGTTTTGAGAATCCAATCTGCTACATTATTATTATTATTATTATTTATTTAATTTTATATACCGGCAACCGTTTGCACATCGTGCCGGTTTACAAGTAACTTACAACAAAAGATATATAGGCGTAGCCTTTACAGAGAACGGTGTCTCAAATTGCAAGCAATATTATAAAGCTTTAAATCTGTCAGCCTTAACCGTCCTGTATCCCATTTACCTACCCATCAATTTTTTTAAAGCAATTCTAGACTTCCCATACTTGCATAGATATCCCTGTAGTACTCTCTCAAATTATCCCATATCTTGCCATGTTAAAAATACATGGAAATATTTGAAATAAGTAAAGCCATTTAGGCAAGACAATCATCTGAAAAAGATTAATTTTCCCTGCCAATGATAAGGGGAAGTCTTTCCAATTTTGAAACATTCTCTTCGTCATTTCCATTAACTTCTGATAATTAACTTTATGCAACAATATCCCCAAATATCTAAATGACTCGGGCACCCAACACATAGGACAATCTGTACCCCAGAGATGATGCACCTGACTCTGGATTGACAATGCCTCCGATTTCTCATAAATCAATTTCAGACCCTCTAACCCCATAAGAGCTTCCAGAGACATTACCAGGTCTGTCACGTGGAGGAGAATGTCATCGGCAAACACTGCCATCTTAAACCCTGATGCTTCACCTATTGGGACTCCCTTAATATTGGTATTTCCTCGTATTTTAAGTAATAAGGGCTTCAGAGACAAAATAAATAACAATGGGGACAAGGGGCATCCCTGCCTAGTGCCTCTCTCCAAGGAAACGATATTTGAAATATATTCATTAACACAAATAGATCCCTGTGGAATATTATATAATGTTTGTATTGCCTGAACAAACATGACCCCTATCCCAAAGGCCTGTAAAGCCTGGAACATAAAGTCCCATTCCAGCCTATCAAAAGCCTTTTCTGCTTTGAGGCTTAACAACATAGATTATATCTGCTGAAAATGACTCCACCCCACAGAAGCCAAAATGTTTTGAACATGTGTTACTATATATTGGCCTGAAACAAATCCCACCTGCTCTTCACCTATTAGTGTGAGCAGCACCTTTGCCAGATGGTTTGCCATAATCTTCTCTAAAAGCTTCACATCAAAGTTTAGCAGCGAGATCGGGCAATATGAAGCTGGGAACATTGGGTCTATGCCCTCTTTTGGTAGAACTGTAATCATAGATTCATTAGGAGCAAAAGAAAGATGTCCTAATTATATTAACTTTTCAAACATCTCCTCCAGTGGGCTAACCACCTTTTGAACCAAGATCTTGTAAAATTCCGAGGAAAAGCCATCAAGGCTGGGAGCTTTTAATAATTTAGCTTCCTTGACATTTTGCAATATTTCTTGCATTTGCAAAGGGCAATTTAAAGTTTCCCGCTGCTCTTCTGACAATTTGGGAGGTCAATGGAATTTAAATAGTCTCTGATTTCTTGTGCATCCCCTGGATTGGCCATGTATAAGTTCTGGTAATACTTCCTGAAGACATTACTTATATCTTTCCCTGAGTTCACCTAATTTCCTTCACCATTCCTTATTGTCAGGATATACCTTGTCTTCACTCATTTCCTTGACAGATTGGACATGGATCTGCCCACCTTGTTACCAAATTGATAAAACTTGCATTTATAGTACATTAATTCCTTTTTTTGCCCACTGATGGAGCAACGTGTTGAGAGCAACCTGAGTGGCCACAAAATTTGCTTTAGATTCCCTACAGGGATTGCTTTCAAACCTCCATTTATCTATGTATATTGCTTTTCTAGATTCAATATAGCTATGCTATTTGCCTTCTTTCTGGCAACAGAGTAAGAAATGATTTCTCCCCGTATCACCATTTTTGCCAACTCCCAAAACAATATGGGAGAGTCTCTATATTCTGCATTATTAGAAGCAAACTCCTTCCATTTTTTATTTAAGTATTAACTGAACCCCATGTCAACTATAAGTATTTTGGAAATTGCCTTGTAAGAGTAGTATCCAAAGGTCAATACTCTTCAATATCTAGCCACACCAGGACATGGTCTGAAATTATAAGAGATCCTATTCGGGCATCCAGAACTCTGGGAATCATATTTCTGCTAGCCAAAATATAGTCTATCCAAGATTGAGTGTTGTGATCCCTAGACACATCTGTGTAGCTTCTCTACCCGGGATGAAAGATACTCCATACATCCACAAATCCAAATTTTTGCAAAGATAATCTATACCTTTCCCTAAAGATGTTGAATGTCCCTCTGAAATCAAGGAGCGATCCAGTTGCCTATTGTGGACACAATTAAAATACACTCCCACCACAATTGGTACATTAGCATAGGGTAACAACAATTTAGCAATTTGTGTAAAGAAAGAGTGTTTGAAGCATAATTATTACAAAAAACAATGGATTTACCAAATAGAGAGCCCTCCTTCACTAAATATCTATCCTCATTTTCCATAAGAACCTTTGACTCTTGAAAGGGCACCTGCTTCCCTATAAGAAGTGCTACTCTTGCCTTCCTTGTGTCAGACTGAGAAGAAAACATCGTATCTACCTTCAATTTACCTTGTTCAGCTTATTTATTTATTTGTTTTTATGTATCGACGTTCAAAAATATATCACCTTGTTCAGCTTCATCCAGTTGTGTTTCCTGGATCATAGCAATCTGGGATCCCCATCTTTGTAAAGCTTGTGACAATTTATATCTTTTAAACACTGAGCCAAGTCCCCCTATATTCCAGGTCACACATCTAAGTCTTGTCTTCGTCATTTCATTACATCACCATAAGGCCCACTCTGAAAAAGTTTTCCCACCCATATAATCGGTTGGAGCCCCCGAGCTTAGGTCCCAACCCAATCTCCAAAGGATAATAAAAACTAGTCAAGGTGCAAATTGATCCCTCCTCCCATTCTGGATCTCTTTATCTTGCCCTCTTAAACCCTGATCATCCCTAACCCTCCTCCTCTTATTCCCTCCCCTATTCCCCACCCTTCCTTCCCCCCTTTTATTGAAACAAACTTGTGAACCATAAACAATGCAGTCACAATTGGCTGTAAATAAGCCCTGGAAATCCCATTTCTTTGTGGTCGGCCCCAATACAGTTCAGTCTCCACACACACACACATTGATAGAGAAAGAAAAGAAAAAAAATTATTACGTGCTGTCCTCGCACTGCAAATCATCTGAAAAAATGTTTTCCTTGTAGGACACTTAATTGAAATGGCAAACTAAGGAACTTCTCCAAACTTTACTCTGTCCCAAGTGTAGGAGAGCTCTTTTATGTGTTTACTGCCTTAGCTGTCCTGCACCATCATCCTCGGCCCTCCCCTTCTCGCTGGGATCCTGGCACTTCCAGCCATGCAGCAAAAAAACTCTTGAGCTTCCTTGGGTGACTAAAAAACGTGCAAAATATTGTGATATGTTACTCTCAGCTTTGCTGGAAATTGGAGGGTAAAGCGCATGCGATGCTCGAGCAGCTACTCCTGCCTTCCTTGTGTCAGACTGAGAACAGCAGCACAAAGGCCACAGGCCAAGCAGAAACCTCAGCCGTGTGGTCAGCAATGAGCAGCACTTTGGAGTCTCCAAATTTCAGCTGTCCTTCCTTGCGTTAACATTTCAGGATTTCAAGCCTATGATAAAAGTTCAGGAATTTAGCGATTACAGGCCTAGGTATATTCTGACCTGCAGTTTGCGTTCCCAGACGATTTGCACATTCAACACGCGGGATCCCCATCTTGTCCGGCAAATTTAAAGCTTGTGGCAACCGATTCTCAATTGCTTCTCTAAGATCATGGTCCAAAACAGTTTCAGACAACCCTATAAACCACAAATTACTTCTGCATGATCTGTTCTCCAAGTCTTCCAATTTCATTTTCGCTGCTGCCATTTTTACTGCCTTCAACTCCGGCTCTAGCGTCTGCACAGGGAGGCAGATTTTATAAATTTGCGTGAGCGCGTACTTTTGTTCACTCACCAGGGGGTAGATTTTTAAAAACAGCGCGATCGCGTACTTTTGTTTGTGCAGCAGGCGCAAACAAAAGTACACTGGATTTTATAAGATACGCGCATAGCCGCGCGTATCCTCTAAAATCCTGGATCGGCGCGCAGCCTGCCTCCGTTCCCTCCGAGGCCGCTCCAAAATCGGAGCGGCCTCGGAGGGAACTCTCTTTCGCCCTCCCCTCACCTTCCCCTCCCTTCCTCTACCTAACCCACCCCCCCGGCCCTATCTAAACCCCCCCCTTACCTTTGTCCGTAGATTTACGCCTGCGAGAAGCAGACGTAAATCTACGCGTGCCAGCGGACTGCTGGCACGCCGTCCTCCGACCCGGGGGCTGGTCCGGAGGCCTGGACCACGCCCCTGGGCCGGCGCCACGCCCCCGGTCCAGCCCCTGAAACGCCGCCCCCCCGCCCCCAAAATGCAGCGTCATCGGGTCCCGCCCCCCGACACACCCCCTTCCAAAAACCCCAGGACCTACGCGCGCCCCGGGGCTCTGCGCGCGCCGGCGGCCTATGGAAAATAGGCACACCGGCGCGCAAGGCCCTGCTCGCGTAAATCCGGGCGGATTTACGCGAGCAAGGCTTTTAAAATCCGCCCGCAGGCGCAAACAAAAGTACGCTGGATTTTATAAGATACACGCGTAGCCGCACGTATCTTATAAAATCCGGGGTTGGCACGCGCAAGGGGGTGCACATTTGTGCAACCTGTGTGCGCCGAGCTCGGCGCGCGCTGCCTGTTCCCTCCGAGGGAACTTTCTTTCCACCCCCCCCCCCCCCCCCCCGGCCCTATCTAAACCCCCTCCCTACCTTTTGTTGGCAGATTTACGCCTGCTGAAAGCAGATGTAAATCTGCGCGCGCCAGCGGGCTGCTGGCGCGCCATCACCCGACCCGGGGGCTGGTCTGGAGGCCATGACCATGCCCCCAGGCCAGCCCCGAACCGCCCCCTGACCCCAGACACGCCCACTCCCCGCCCCTTTTACGAAGCCCCGGGACTTATGCGCATCCCGGGGCTGTGCACGCGCCGGCAGCCTATGCAAAATAAGCGCACCGGCGCGCGCAGGGCATTTAAAATCCGGCCCATAGTGTTCAACCTCAATAAGATGCAATTCCACTTCCACGATCCTTTTGGTACTTTTCATGGGTAATGAATGTAAAGCATGGTTGGGGGTCAGGCAGTGGTCAGTAGCAGGCAGATTTCAAGCACAGTCAGAACCAGAAATCTATGCAAAGGAAAGCAGGACAGGTAGGCAGGCAGGGAGGCGAGCAGCAGCAGAGGTGGGTAAGGAAAGCACAGAAGATACTGAAGAACTGAAAACTGACCACAAGAAGAAGACCTGACAAAGAACTGAAGACTGACCACAGGACAAAACGAAGACCAGGAACTGAAGAGAAGTAGACCAGGTATACAAGAATGAAAACCAGGGACACAGGAGTGAAGACCAGGAACACAGGCAGAAACGCTGAGGCAACTCACTCTACTTCAAGTAATGGACCTATTGCCAAGGCGTAGAGTGCAGGGAGAGAGGCCCTTTTATAGAGCAGGCAAGGGCTGAGATGTCATCTGTGAACAATGCGGGGAATTTCCCACCGCAGGTCCTTTAAATCTGGGGAGGTTGCTTGTGTGCATGTGCACCTTAGGTGCACCATTTGGGAGAGTCAGCCTTATTTGAGCATGGCAGTTTGTCACATCACAGCCTGGGGGGTCCATGTCGGTGTTGGGTGGATGCAACATACAGAGCTTCTTGGATATGCTCTGACTTTACAGTGAGAGATCGTCAGCATCCAGGTAGCAGCTATAGGCTGTTTAGAAGGATGCTGTATTGTGATTTGTTTTATGGCTAATCTCCTCGCCAGCTTGTCCTGCCTTTGGCACGGACTAGGCAGTGAGGTCACACAGGCAAGAGCTGGTTGCCATAGTTACCATTTTTTTCTCAGCAGTACACAGACATTGAGGGGCCACAAATGAAATGAATATGGGTTTTTTCATTATGTTTTGCCCATTTGTTTCAAAAAAATGCACCTCCCTAACTTCTCATTGGTTGTTCCTAGTAGGGAAGCTGTCTCTGTTGTTTGTGTGTGTGTGTGTGTGTGTGTGTATATGTGTGTGTGTGTGTGTGTGTGTGTGTGTGTGTGTATACCAGCCTTTATTCCCCTTAGGTTGAGACCACAGGTGCCAGGGCCAACAGGTCATAGGCAGGGGCCTCTGCTGATGAGCTGGATGTCCGTGGAGATGGTTGGGTCACTGGTCAGGGTACAGGGCAGGTTGAGCCCATGTGTAGTCTGAGACAGGAGGTGGTCAAGTCAGATAGTGTTCAGACAAGTCAGATAGTGTTCAGACATGGTCGGGGGACAGGCAGTGGTCAGTAGGGATGTGCATCTGTTTTCCACAGATTTGTAATCCGCAACTTATTTTTTGCTATCTGTTAAATACGTGGGGAGGCGAAACGCATCGCGAATCCCCACGTATTAAACAGATTTCTGTTTTATTCGGCCTAAATAAAAATTTAAACCCCCCCAACCTCCTGACCCCCCCCCCCCCCAAGACTTACCAAAACTCCCTGGTGGTCCAGCGGTGGGGTCCGGGAACTCATTCACACACTCGTCATAGTGAGGGCAAAGGCAATCGGCGCCATTTTGAGTATTGGCATCGGACGGCGATTTTGAGTCTCAAAATGGCGCCGATCGCCTTTGCCCTCACTATGACGGCGATCGGCACCATTTTGAGTATTTGCATCGGATGGCCGGCGTTCAAGGAGGTCACTCCCGGACCCCCGCTGGACTTTTGGCAAGTCTTGTGGGGGTCAGGAGGCCCCTCCAAGCTGGCCAAAAGTCCCTGTGGGTCCAACGGGGGTCCCGGAGCGACCTGCCGTCCGATGCCAGGACTCAAAATGGCGCCAATAGCCTTTGCCCATACTATGTCACAGGGGCTACCAGTGCTATTGGTCAGCCCCTGTCACATGGTAGGAGCACAAGATGGCGCCGATGACCATGTGACAGGGGCTGACCAATGGCACCGGTAGCCCCTGTGACAAAGGCTATCGGCGCCATGGTGAAACTAGCACCGAGTGTGTGAATGAGTTCCCGGACCCCACTGCTGGACCACCAGGGAGTTTTGGTAAGTCTTGGGGGGGGGGGGGGTCAGGAGGGTGGGGGGTTGTAGTTAATTTTAATTTTAGCTGGGACACTAATTTAACTCGCCGTAGTAACGTATTTACAGATCGACAACTTATGCAATTCTCCATACTTCCGCATGAAACGGAATTGACCCCCCACGAATACGTATCACGTACGCAACGAAAACTTTTTGGCTGCACATCTCTAGTGGTCAGTGGCAGGCAGCATTCAGGTGTGTGTGTGTGTATATATATATATATATATATATATATATATATATATATATATATATATATATATGTATGTATGTATATATCTCCATGAGCATTTGTGAGTCATTTAAAATTTGTCGGTATTCTAGCCATTGAAAAAATGTTATGTTTTTGAATGTCATTTATTCTTTTTCAGAGAAGAGTTTCCCTGAGGCAATCTCTGGGAAATGCTGGCCACATCAGGTTTTATGACTCTGCTTCTTTTGTTACTCTCAGCATCATCACTGAACGACTAGATTTCATGCTTTATCTCCTCCTCAGAATTGCTTTTCTCACTGTCTTCACTGACATTTCATCGCTTTTGGAAGCTTCTGCTCGGAATCGTATTGAATGTTTATATATTTTCCACATATTGGACATTGCATTTTTCCTGATACTATAGTGGAATGAATTATTCTAGTAACATTGATTTTTTAAGCATATTCAGATGCATTCTAAAACATAGCTAAAAAAAACCCCTTTCATTAAGACATAAGCATAAAATATAAAAAAGCATAAAAATTGGACTTTTTGATTATATATGTGTAAAGGATTTTTTCATTCACCTTTATGAGGTCTTTTTCTAATATATGCATATTATTATAGCATTACAGCAGAGTTCAGTGTCATCCGCTTATATAGGTAGGAGTAGCTTTGCAGTTTCCATTACTTCTTATGATATTATAACTTTTTCAAGCTTAGATAAAACTGGAAACACAAGCTGTAAGAAATCAGCTTCTTGCATTGTTTCATATTTACAATCCTTCACCAAGAGAAAATAAAAGCATTTTTTGTGACTTCACATATTTTAAAAAACTGACTATAATTTTCCATACAAAATTTGCTTTTTCAAGGGCCAGTGTGACTTTTCCTACTAGGAATCGTGACATTACATTATATGACAGGCATACCATCTTTTCAATTTATTTATACATTCACTTCTTTCTTTACTCCCTCTGTCTCTCACATTCAGGTCTGACACACTTCACCCATTGCACTCCACACACTTCCTAAATGTAAGTAAATGTTTTCAAAGCATATAGATCACATGATTCATGCGTCATGAAGTGGAGAAGGCTACACGAGAAGGACAAGAACATAAAATAGCTAAACCCTTCCTTAAATCCTAAGACATTACAATGCACATTTTAACCACCATACCAACAAGAAAACAAAAATGCAGATAGACAAAGGGAGGAGACCTAGTGTGAAACACTAGTAACAAAAGATACAAACAGCAACACATATGACGAAGCATCGAGAATGTAACCAATCACATACCATTGTGCAGTGAAAAGAAACAAAAAAACCCACCATTAAATATAAATTCCTCCTGGCTTCTCCTTCACACCTCCACCTTAATCCATACACACTTACATATATCACCTTGCTGGTGGCTGAAAGGAATCAGTAAGTTTTTGCTTGGGAAATTTTCTTTTTTAAAAGTACTGGGGCAAAATTAACTATTTGGGAATATTATTTAGTGTGTTTGTGCTTTTAAGAGTCAGTAAGGCAGCGAATAAACAGAAGTTAGACTGTTTGTATTTATTTTTTAATAGTCAGTCTGTAAGGCAGCTAATACGCAGGAGTTACAGTGTTTGTATATATATATATATATATAAAAATAAAAAGTAGCCAGAAGCTAGAAATAAGCTAGGAGCAATGTATACCTAAGTAAAAAGGTTGAAAATTTCAGCACTCACCTTGGAAAGGTGTTGAGGTAGTGTGATTTGGTTTGATTAGATACCAACATTTGTTAATCAAGAGAGCAGTGAGTCACTCTGGCTGACTAAATGAAGTTAGACTGTTTGCCTAATTTGGGAAAAACAAATTCACATCCCTAGTAACTGCCACTTCATGCAAGTTACCCTCATGCCTTCTGAAGAGAGAGCGGTGTTAAGCGGAGTGCCGCAAGGATCGGTGTTGGGACCGGTCCTGTTCAAAATCTATGTGAGCGACATAGCGGATGAGATAGAAAGTAAGGTTTGTCTGTTTGCGGATGACACTAAGATCTGCAACAGAGTGGATACGCTGGAAGGAGTGGAGAGAATGAGACGGGATTTAAGGAAGCTGGAAGAGTGGTCGAACATATGGCAGCTGAGATTCAATGCCAAGAAGTTCAGAGTCAGGCATATGGGGTGTGGAAATCCGAAAGAACGGTATTCGATGGGGGGTGAAGGGCTGATGTGCACAGAGCAGGAGAGGGACCTTGGGGTGATAATGTCTAACGATCTGAAGTCGGCGAAACAATGTGACAAGGCGATAGCTAAAGCCAGAAGAATGCTGGGCTGCATAGAGAGAGGAATATCAAGAAAGAAAAGGGAAGTGATTATCCCCTGATACAGGACCTTGGTGAGGCCTCACCTGGAGTACTGTGCTCAGTTCTGGAGATCGTATCTTTGAAGGGACAGAGACAGGATGGAGGCGGTCCAGAGAAGGACGACCAAAAAGGTGGATGGTCTTTATCGAATGATTTATGAGGAGAGAGTGAAGAATCTAAATGTTATGGTTTTGAGGTGTTGGAGTGGATTCTTGAGTACTGTGGTGATGGCCACGCCCATGGGGAGGAGCCCCTTGAGGAACAACAGCACTAGGCTAGACTCGAGAGACACAATCTTCAAAGGATACTAATGATACATTAGAATTAGGGCATCCCGACAGAGAGGTTGCAATAATAAGAAAAGTAGTCCAAGTGTCTGTAACTAAAAACTCACCTGAGCTAAAAAATTATAACTTATCCCTATCAATTAAAAAGCAGAATGAAAATACAAACAAAAAACAAACTTTGAAATGTTTGTATGCTAATGCCAGAAGTCTAAGAAGTAAGATGGGAGAATTAGAATGTATAGCAGTAAATGATGACATAGACTTTGCATCTCAGAGACATGGTGGAAGGAGGATAACCAATGGGACAGTGCTATACCGGGGTACAAATTATATCGCAATGACAGAGAGGAGCACTCGGGAGGAGGTGTGGTGCTTTATGTCCGGGATGTCATAGAGTCCAACAGGATAAACATCCTGCATGAGACTAAATGCAAAATTGAATCTTTATGGGTAGAAATCCCTTGTGTGTCAGGGAAGACTATAGTGATAGGGGTATACTACCGTCCACCTGGTCAAGATGGTGAGACGGACAGTGAAATGCTAAGAGAAATTAGGGAAGCTAACCAAATTGGTAGTGCAGTAATAATCAGAGACTTCAATTACCCCAATATTGATTGGGTAAATGTATTTATTTATTTGTTTGTTTGTTTTGTTGCGATTCCAGGTCGGCCCCGGAATCGCTACTTACTCCATCGGGGTCCCGTGCTGGGCCCGCGCTCCCCGGACCTCCGGGGACCTCGGCCACCGCAGGCCCGGCGTCTCCCCACCTCGCCCGGGCCTGCAGTCGCTCCTGCCAGGTCTTCTTCGCTGCGACGCAGCAGCCGGCGTTCCGTGGCGGCTAGCCCCGCCCCCTAGACGTGCACGCGCGCCTCAGGCCTATATTTAAAGGGGCCAGCGCGGGAAAAGGCAGGGGACGCCTCCGGATGACGTCAGACGCTGCAGGGTATTTAAACCCTGCAGCTCGGCCTAGAGATTGCCTTGCAACGAGGTTCCAGGTTTTCCTGTCTTTAGTTGCTGCGTCCTGTGCTTCCTTGTCTTCCTGTTTCCTGATCCCGGACTGGCTTACGACGACCCTCTGGCTCCTGACCCTGATCTGGCTTACGACGACCCTCTGGCTCCTGATCCTGATCTGGCTTACGACGACCCCCCCGGCTTCTGACTCTGGACTGGCAAGCGGCGATTCCCTGGCACTCAACTCTGGACTGGTGAGCAACGACCCTCCGGCTCTCGACCGCAGATCCCATCTGACTCTGCCCCCGCGGGCTCTCCTAAGTCCCAGCGGCCGGGTCCCTACGGGCTCCTCCTGGGGGGACTCCGGCTTCCAGGGTGAATTTCCTAAGTCCCAGCGGCCGAACTCCTACGAGCTCCTCTCGGGGGAGGCTCGGCTTCCAGGGCGAAGACTTCCTCACCATTGTGTCAGCTCCACCTGTCTTCCTCTCCCTTGCCTAGCCCTTGGTCGCAAAGGGCTCTCCAGGGCCTTCCTCGGGCCAGCCACTTCTCCATCCGTGCCGCCTCCCGGTTGGGGCTCTCGCTACTGCTTCGCAGTACTCCGTCTGCCGGTCCCAACTGGCCCAAGGGTCCACGAATCCAACATGTTTGTTTGTTTATTTATTTGGAGATTTTTATATACCGGTATTAGTAGGGACATCATATTGGTTTATATTTGAACAGCAGGTTTGAAAGTACATATTAACAGGGAGAAAGAACTGGAAGGGGGATAACACAAGAGCAGCGTAGAAATGTAGCTTAACAACATGTATCATCTTAAATGTAACAAAATGTAAATAACAAAATGTAGCTTAAATGTATCATTGGGATATGCTAGAGAGATACAGTTCCTAGATGGAATAAATAATAGCTTTATGGAGCAATTGGTTCAGGAACTGACGAGAGAGGGAGCACTTTTAGATCTAATTCTCAGTGGAGCACAAGACTTGGTGAGGAAGGTAATGGTGGTGGGGCCGCTTGGCAATAGTAATCATAATATGATCAAATTTGAATTAATGACTGAAAGAGGAACAGTATGCAAATCGATGGCTCTTGTGCTAAACTTTCAAAAGGGAAACTTTGATAAAATGAGAAAAATTGTTAGAAAAAAACTGAAAGGAGGAGCTACAAAAGTAAAAAATGCCCAAGAGGCGTGGTCATTGTTAAAAAATACCATTCTAGAAGCACAGTCCAGATATATTCCACCCAAGCTTTCCCTGAGAGCTAAAATCTGTTGAAACAATAGACTATATACTTACCTCTGTACATATGTTTCCGAGTTTGGTACCCAGTTTCCGAGTTCTGGTATCTAATTAATCGAGTTTATGAATGTCTCCCTAAAAGTTTTCCTGCCCACCTGTGTTAATGACTCTTTCAATGTATTCCTGTGTTAATGTGCTTTGCCCTTGAGGCGACTGTTTTAATGTATTCCGTCCCTAAGGTTACTGTTCAGTTCCTTGTAAACCGGTGCGATATGTATTCTATACAGGAACATCGGTATATAAAATAAATAAATAAATAAATTAAGAAAAGTGGAAAGAAGTCAAAACGATTAACAGCATGGTAAAAAGGGGAGGTGAAAGAAGCTACTTTAGCCAAAAGATCTTCATTCAAAATTTGGAAGAAGGATCCAACAGAAGAAAATAGGATAATGCATAAACGTTGACAAGTTAAATATAAGACATTGGTAAGACAGGCTAAGAGAGAATTTGAAAAGAAGTTGGCCATAGAGGCAAAAACTCGCAGAAAGCCTGTGAAGGAGTCAGTTGGACCATTAGATGATTGAGGGGTTAAAGGGGCACTTAGAGAAGATAAGGCCATCGCGGAAAGATTAAATGATTTCTTTGCTTCGATGTTTACTGAAGAGGATGTTGGGGAAGTACCCGTACTGGAGAAGATTTTCATGGGTAATGATTCAGATGGACTGAATCAAATCACGGTGAACCTAGATGATGTGGTAGACCTGAATGACAAACTGAAGAGTAGTAAATCACCAGGACCGGATGGTATACACCCCAGAGTTCTGAAGGAACTAAAAAATGAAATTTCAGACCTATTAGTAAAAATTTGTAACCTATCATTAAAATCATCCATTGTAACTGAAGACTGGAGGATAGCTAATGTAACCCCAATATTTAAAAAGGGCTCCAGGGGCGATCTGGGAAACTACAGACCAGTTAACCTGACTTCAGTGCCAGGAAAAATAGTGGAAAGTATTCTAAACATCAAAATCACAGAACATATAGAAAGACATGGTTTAATGGAACAAAGTCAGCATGGCTTTACCCAAGGCAAGTCTTGCCTCACAAATCTGCTTCACTTTTTTGAAGGAGTTAATAAACATGTGGATAAAGGTAAACTGGTAGATGTAGTGTACTTGGATTTTCAGAAGGCATTTGACAAAGTTCCTCATGAGAGGCTTCTAGGAAAACTGGCTAAAAGACAGGAAACAGAGAGTAGGATTAAATGGACAATTTTCTCAGTGGAAGGGAGTGGGCAGTGGAGTGCCTCAGGGATTTGTATTGGGACCCTTACTTTTCAATATATTTGTAAATGATCTGGAAAGAAATACGAGTGAGATAATCAAATTTGCAGATGATACAAAATTGTTCAGAGTAGTTAAATCACAAGCAGATTGTAATAAATTGCAGGAAGACCTTGTGAGACTGCAAAATTGGGCATCAAAATGGCAGATGAAATTTAAAGTGGATAAATGCAAGGTGATGCATATAGGGAAAAATAACCCATGCTATAGTTACTAGAGATGTGAATCGTGTCCTCGATCGTCTTAACGATCGATTTCGGCTGGGAGGGGGAGGGAATCGTATTGTTGCCGTTTGGGGGGGTAAAATATCGTGAAAAATCGTAAAATCGTGAGCCGGCACATTAAAACCCCCTAAAACCCACCCCCGACCCTTTAAATTAAATCTCCCACCCTCCCGAACCCCCCCCAAATGACTTAAATAACCTGGGTGTCCAGCGGCGGTCCGGAACGGCAGCGGTCCGGAACGGGCTCCTGCTATTGAATCTTGTTGTCTTCAGCCGGCGCCATTTTCCAAAATGGCGCCGAAAAATGGCGGCGGCCATAGAACAACACGATTCCACGGCAGGAGGTCCTTCCGGACCCCCGCTGGACTTTTGGCAAGTCTTGTGGGGGTCAGGAGGCCCCCCCCAAGCTGGCCAAAAGTTCCTGGAGGTCCAGCGGGGGTCAGGGAGCGATTTCCCGCCGCAAAACGTTTTCCGTACGGAAAATGGCGCCGGCAGGAGATCGACTGCAGGAGGTCGTTCAGCGAGGGTTCCGGCGCCTCGCTGAACGACCTCCTGCAGTCGATCTCCTGCCGGCGCCATTTTCCGTACGGAAAACGATTCGCGGCGGGAAATCGCTCCCTGACCCCCGCTGGACCTCCAGGAACTTTTGGCCAGCTTTGGGGGGGGGCTCCTGACCCCCACAAGACTTGCCAAAAGTCCAGTGGGGGTCCGGAAGGACCTCCTGCCATGGAATCGTGTTGTTCTATGGCCGCCGCCATTTTTCGGCGCCATTTTGGAAAATGGCGCCGGCTGAAGACAACAAGATTCAATAGCAGGAGCCCGTTCCGGACCGCTGCCGTTCCGGACCGCCGCTGGACACCCAGGTTATTTAAGTCATTTGGGGGGGCGGGGTTCGGGAGGGTGGGAGATTTAATTTAAAGGGTCGGGGGTGGGTTTTAGGGGGTTTTAGTGTGCCGGCTCACGATTCTAACGATTTATAACGATAAATCGTTAGAATCTCTATTGTATTGTGTTCCATAACGGTTTAAGACGATATTAAAATTATCGGACGATAATTTTAATCGTCGAAAAACGATTCACATCCCTAATAGTTACACAATGTTAGGTTCCATATTAGGTGCTACAACCCAAGAAAGAGATCTAGGCGTCATAGTGGATAACACATTGAAATTGTCGGTTCAGTGTGCTGCGGCAGTCAAAAAAGCAAACAGAATGTTGGGAATTATCAGAAAGGGAATGGTGCATAAAACGGAAAATGTCATAATGCCTCTGTATCGCACCATGGTGAGACCGCACCTTGAATACTGTGTACAATTCTGGTCGCCGCATCTCAAAAAAGATATAATTGCGATGGAGAAGGTACAGAGAAGAGCTACCAAAATGATAAGGGGAATGGAACAACTCCCCTATGAGGAAAGACTAAAGAGGTTAGGGCTTTTCAGCTTGGAGAAGAGACGGCTGAGGGGGGATATGATAAATGTGTTTAAACTCATGAGAGGTCTAGAACGGGTAGATGTGAATCGGTTATTTACTCTTTTGGATAATAGAAAGACTAGGGGGTAGGGGTGTGCATCCGTTTTCCACATATTTGTGATCTGCAACTTATTTTGTCCTATCTGTTACATATGTGGGGAGGCGAAACGCATCGCGACATCCCACGTATGTAACAGATTTCTGTTTTATTCGGCACGCCCAGTGGCGCATGCTTTTCTTCGCCCCCATTAGCCGCTTGCTACCTATGATTACCACAAAATGGCGGCGCCCCTGCCGTAACCATGCCAAACTGTCTGACCCTGTCCTGTGAGTCACAGTGACTCACAGGAAAGGGTCGGACAGGTTGGCATGGATACCGGAACGCAGCGTATCCACGCTGACATTTTCTGAGCAGCACTGAATGCAGCCAATAGCGCTGTCATTCAGTGCTCTCTGTGGATTTTACTGATGAACCAGCAGTATATAAACATCAGCACGAGGAGCCACGCAGTTATTTCCAGCGATGCTGTGGGGAGGTGGGCTGCTGGGTAGAAGAGGGAGCAGGCAGAACTAAAAGAGAAGAGATAGGCTAGCTACTAGTAAAGGAAAGAAAAATATTCTTTGTTTTGCTGCAGTGCCAGGGTCAGCTACAGCTACTACTAGTTCTGTTTCTTTCAAGCTGTTTATTTAATATTTTGGTCATCTCTGACTGAGAAGAGAAGCTGTGCTAGGTCAGCTAGCACTGACCACCATTTAGGGTGTTGGGCTGGCTTGGAGAGAGATATATTATTTTCAATTTCATCCATTTTTCTGGAGTGACAAAAATTCCTGCTTTTTTTAATTCCAATTACTTAGTCTCTCAGTGCACTGGGCTTCACTGGGAAGTTTAACAGGCTGGGTCTGTGCAGTCAAGTGCCCAGGGAGTCTGCCTCTTTTGTGCTTACAAGCAAGCAGCTTCTGTGTGCACGCCACACACATTAGTGCACAGCCAGGCACCGTGACAGTGGGCTGTGGGCATTTTAAACAGACTGATCCTAAGTATTTGGTTGAGTCTGTGCAGTCAAGCGCCCAGGGAGTCTGCCTCTTTTGTGCTTACAAGCAAGCAGCCTCTGTGTACACGCCACACACATTAGTGCACAGCCAGGCACCGTGACAGTGGGCAGTGGGCATTTTAAACAGACTGAACCTTATTATTGTGGGACAGTGGGCAGTGTTACTACTCAGTGACATAAAATCCATAATGTCAGGGAAAGAGAGATGCAATTGAGTGATTGGGACTGGCAGAGGAGGCACCCCACAGACACTAGTGCAACACCACCATTACAGCTAAAAAGGCAACTGTTGCAATCTAAACTCTTTGTAGGGGATGGCAGTTCCATGCCAAAAAAACCCAAAATCTGACCATGATACATCGCCATCGCCACCACTTGTTTCTGGCCCTGTAGTTTTGGAGGAGAGGAAAGGGTAGGCAGAGTCATGCCCGACAAAATGTAGACACCCAAAAGCAGCAGGAGGACAGAAGTCTCGACTAACACTTAGCGTTCACAAGGTAGTGCAGTCACTGTTAGCTTCTGATTCAGATGAAGAATCTTCTTGTGTGGGATTCTCATCAGAAACGGAAGAAGTAATAGCTGACGAACCTTCGGTAGAATCAGTTAGTCCTGTCTTAGCCTCCAGAAATGTGCAGCAGGGGAGAGATGACAGTGATATCGAGGAGGAGGAAGAGCAGTCAGTACAGGCACAGAGGGTGACTGATGATGCCCCCTCTGGCATTGCTTCTCAGGGTGCACCCACTACCTCAACTCCAGTGCCTGCATCCACCCCCTGCTTCCACTCTCCTGTGCGCGCGATTCACTATTCAAATTAGACCCGGCGGTAAAAACAGGTAAAAGGAGGCGCTAGGGACTCTAGCGCGTCCCTAGCGCCTCCTTTTGGACCGGAGCAGTGGCTGTCAGCGGATTTGACAGCCGACGCTCAATTTTGCCGGCTTCGGTTCTCGAGCCCGCTGACAGTCACGGGCTCGGAAACCGGACGCCGTCAAAAATGAGCGTCCGGTTTTCAACCCAACAGCCACGGGCTGACTTCAAATTTGTTTTTTTTTACTTTTGGAAACTTTTGGGACCTCCAACTTAATATTGCCATGATATTAAGTCGGAGTGTGCACTTTCCTGGTGCCCGAAGAAATTAGCGCCTACCTTTGGGTAGGCGCTAATTTCTGAAAGCAAAATATGTGGCTTGGCTGCACATTTTGTTTTCTGAATCGCGAGGGAATACCTAATAGGGCCATCAACATCCATTTGCATGTTGCGGGCGCTATTAGGTTTGGGGGTTGGACACACGTTTTTGGCCCCTTACTGAATAAGGGGTAACGCTAGCGCATCAAAAACGCGCGTCCAATAGAGACGTACTGAATTGGCCCGAAAGATAGTAAAAAACATTTTATTTTCAGTTTAGTGATTGGAATGTGTCAGCTTTGGAAATGTTCATTTCTTGTATCTTGGCATTTTGCTCAGTATGAGAAGATTAAATCATATTTAAGATTAAAACATAACTCGGATTAAATCATTAAATCATTAACTCATAACTCGGATTAAATCATAACTCACTTCAAACCAACTTCCAATCACTACCCTTACGCAGAAAACCATAACTTCCTATCACTACCCTTACGTAAAAAACTACAAAAAGTTCAAATGGACATGACCTAGTAAATACCTTAATCTTTGTAAATGTACCCTGTCAAATTTCGGTTAATATATTCTGTTAAATTTCCTATCATTTTTCACTGCTCCTAGTTGTACTTATCCCTGTTTTATTGTAACTGTAACTGTTTTCGTTCAGCACCTGTTATTTATTTCGTTCACTGTAACTTTTATCACTCCCCTGTTTACTGTAAACTGGCATGATGTGATACTCTCACGAATGCCGGTATAGAAAAAACTAAAATTAATAAATAAATAAATAAATGCATTTCTGTTTCTTTTTCTCCAGTGCCGCCCTGCATGCCAAGTCTGGTTTCTTGGATTTGCCATTTCAGTTTATATCATATTTTTTATGTATTTAAATGAGTTTAAAATCTGCATCCTCCAATATGCATCCATAAAATAAGATTAAGCAAATACTCGTTAAAAAAGACAACATAAAAATGTAAAAATAAAGGAGAACCTTTACTCTTTTCCTAAAATTCTTTAGGTCTTCTCTCATTTCCACTAAACATATGTTCCACAAAGTGGGAGATATATAAAAGAAGCCTCTGGTTGGAGTAAGCTGTTTCCTATAGTCATGAATGGATGGAGCCAACAGCTAGCATGTCCCAGACAATCTTAAATATCACATAGGTATCATATCATAGCAATTTATTTGCTACAGATCAAATATGCTCTGAATTCGGCAATGTACCATATGTGTTAACAAAACAACATGAATTGAGATCTCTATTCACTGGGCGTCAATCTAACTCATGTAGTACTGATATGATATGTTCACATAACCCAGACCCACTTAGTAAATTGGCAGTAGCATGTTGTACTAATTGGAATACATGAAATAACTTATCTGGAAGGCCTATCCAAAGGCTTATTCTATAATAGGTAACAACCGGTCTGTGTTATGCATGTAAGACAGAGGGGACAAATTCTGCAAGTGATGGGTGTGGGGTCTCTGTGTACTTCTGGTTATTCGTTTCACTCTCTGCCAATTTGTCTGGGTCGGAGGTATCTATTTTTCTGTCTGTCTATCTGTGAAGTGCAGGGTCTGTCAGTCCCAGGAGAAGTGCTGAAGGGGATGTGGATGCAGGAGATGAGCCTGAGCTGAGGGAGAGCAGAGAAGAGATAGAAGAGATCCCAGCCTGTGGAGGAGGAGATGAATGGCGAGCTGAGCCTAACATGCTGAGGAGGGGTGATGGGGTGGGGAGCAGTGATGAGATGGGCTAACCAAGCCTGCAGAGGAGGGGACGTGGATTACCTGCTGGAGAGTGGAGGGATGGGAAGAGGAATTGGGAAGGGAACAGAAAAGGATAGGTCAAGGGGAAATGGGGCATAAAATAGACCCAGCTATAAAAGTCAGGAAGGGGAGAATTGAAAAGTACAGAGGGAGTAACGAGGGAAGAGGAAAAAGAGGATAACATGGGGGGAAGAGAGAGAAGAAATTAGGAGAATGTGGAAGGAAAGGTGGGATTGAGTGGTGGGTGTGGGTGAGAGACTCTGGTGTGGATCGGCTGGGGTGAGGGGAGAGGGGAAGGAGACTGGCTTTGGGTTTGCTCACATGACTCATCCCCATGTCCGCTGTGCTTGCTCCTCTCTGGACATTTAAATGCCGGCTGCTTAGTCAGATTCTCCACCCACTGTGTTTTGTGTTTGACTTTTTGCTGGAGGTGGGGGCACTATAAATTGTGTTGCGTTCAGCATTTCCAATCAACAACGGATCTCAGGTACCACAGTCCTACCTCACTTCCTTCTCCAAATGCAACATCCTCCTTCATGACTTAGCAAATACAGAGAAAACCTTTTTTTTTTTTTTGCATTGAGGAGCCAATTTGCTGGCTTTCTACATTTTAAATTTACTAAGCAGACTTTCAGAAACCCTGCCAAATAGGGCAGTCTGCTGTGTATTTCCTTGGGTAGTGCTAGTTGTGAGTGGACACATGTTCAGCATTCCCCGAGTGCATGAAAATGATTTTAGCTTACTGCTGCATTCAGTGCTTAGATTAATTCTGAAGTCTCAGGTTACTATTTGTTTTCTGTCTGCAGTCACAATTTCTGTTGGAAAATTGGACAGTGTACTGTGACTTGCTTTGGGGGATTTGTGCAGTACGCAATATTTATGTCTTCATAATCAAGTTGTACAGCTTCAGCATGTGCTGTCAGGAGATTTCTCTGCAAACGGGGAAATCTTATATATCAATTATGCCAGGCAATTTCTGTGGTTAATTGTTCATTATTATCCATGCCTCTACTTTAAAGATGGGCCTCCAATTTTTTTTTTTTTTTTTTATCAAATATGATTTTACTGAAAACAAAAGTCATCGTTATGGGATTTTGTGGAGGGTTCTGCGTGGTAGGGTGTGTAGAAGGGGATGCTGTGTGTGTGTGTAGATGTGCATGTGTGGGGGAGCCTGGTTATTGGGGATGAGGGAGCATGGCTGAGTGGGACGTGAGTGTGGATGTGTGTTTCATTGTGCATATATATATGGGGGAGTGTAGGTGTGTTTGGGGTATATAGTTGTGTGTGTGTGTGTGTAGATGGTGGCTCGAGGGTGCTGGGATAGTGTTGGGAAATGAGGTTTGTGTAAGTGGGATGCTATGGGAGTGTATGACTGGATTTGTGTGGCTGTGGGAGTCAGGTGGGTTTAGCTTGGCATGTGAGTGTGGATGTGTGTTTCATTGTGCATATATATGGGGGAGTGTAGGTGTGTTTGGGGTATATAGTTGTGTGTGTGTGTGTAGATGGTGGCTCGGGGGTGCTGGGATAGTGTTGGGAAATGAGGTTTGTGTAAATGGGATGCTATGGGATGCTATGGGAGTGTATGACTGGATTTGTGTGGCTGTGGGAGTCAGGTGGGGTTAGCTTGGCATGTGAGTGTGGATGTGTGTTTCATTGTGCATATATATGGGGGAGTGTAGGTGTGTTTGGGGTATATAGTTGTGTGTGTGTGTGTGTAGATGGTGGCTCGGGGGTGCTGGGATAGTGTTGGGAAATGAGGTTTGTGTAAATGGGATGCTATGGGATGCTATGGGAGTGTATGACTGGATTTGTGTGGCTATGGGAGTCAGGTGGGGTTAGCTTGGCATGTGAGTGTGGATGTGTGTTTCATTGTGCATATATATGGGGGAGTGTAGGTGTGTTTGGGGTATATAGTTGTGTGTGTGTGTGTGTGTGTCTAGATGGTGGCTCGAGGGTGCTGGGATAGTGTTGGGAAATGAAGTTTGTGTAAGTGGGATGCTATGGGAGTGTATGACTGGATTTGTGTGGCTGTGGGAGTCAGGTGGGTTTAGCTTGGCATGTGAGTGTGGATGTGTGTTTCATTGTGCATATATATGGGGGAGTGTAGGTGTGATTGGGGTATATAGTTGTGTGTGTGTGTGTAGATGGTGGCTCGGGGGTGGTAGGATAGTGTTGGGAAATGAAGTTTGTGTAAGTGGGATGCTATGGGAGTGTATGACTGGATTTGTGTGGCTGTGGGAGTCAGGTGGGTTTAGCTTGGCATGTGAGTGTGGATGTGTGTTTCATTGTGCATATATATGGGGGAGTGTAGGTGTGATTGGGGTATATAGTTGTGTGTGTGTGTAGATGGTGGCTCGGGGGTGGTAGGATAGTGTTGGGAAATGAAGTTTGTGTAAGTGGGATGCTATGGGAGTGTATGACTGGATTTGTGTGGCTGTGGGAGTCAGGTGGGTTTAGCTTGGCATGTGAGTGTGGATGTGTGTTTCATTGTGCATATATATGGGGGAGTGTAGGGTGTTTGGGGTATATAGTTGTGTGTGTGTAGATGGTGGCTCGGGGGTGCTGGGATAGTGTTGGGAAATGAGGTTTGTGTAAGTGGGATGCTATGGGAGTGTATGACTGGATTTGTGTGGGTGTGGGAGTCAGGTGGGGTTAGCTTGGGTGTGTAGGGATGTGGGTGTTTATGGGAATATGGCTTGGGAGGTGGCTTGGGGGTTATGACTGTAGAGGCAGGGCAGGTGCAAGGGTATTGGGCACCCTAGGCGACCCTTGCGCTGCCCCCTACCTGTTTCGGTGCTGACTGTGTGCTTCTCAGGGCCGCGAGTGACCCAGTCTCTATTTCTCTTTGCCGCGAGTGGGATAGGCCCCGCTTGCAGCACCACATGGCTGCTCTTTGGCGCCCCCTACGCCTCAGTGTCCGAATGGATGCCCACGATAAGAACATAAGAACATAAGAAAATGCCATACTGGGTCAGACCAAGGGTCCATCAAGCCCAGCATCCTGTTTCCATCAGTGGCCAATCCAGGCCATAAGAACCTGGCAAGTACCCAAAAACTAAGTCTATTCCATGTAACCATTGCTAATGGCAGTGGCTATTCTCTAAGTGAACTTAATAGCAGGTAATGGACTTCTCCTCCAAGAACTTATCATAGGGATGTGAATCGTTTTAGGACGATTAAAATTATCGTCCAATAATTTTAATATCGTCTTAAACCGTTATGGAACACAATACAATAGAGATTCTAATGATTTATCGTTATAAATCGTTAGAATCGTGAGCCGGCACACTAAAACCCCCTAAAACCCACCCCCGACCCTTTAAATTAAATCCCCCACCCTCCCGAACCCCCCCCAAATGAGTTAAATAACCTGCGGGTCCAGCGGCGGTCCGGAGCGGCAGCGGTCCGGAACGGGCTCCTGCTCCTGAATCTTGTTGTCTTCAGCCGGCGCCATTTTCCAAAATGGCGCCGAAAAATGGCGGCGGCCATAGACGAACACGATTGGATGGCAGGAGGTCCTTCCGGACCCCCGCTGGACTTTTGGCAAGTCTCGTGGGGGTCAGGAGGCCCCCCACAAGCTGGCCAAAAGTTCCTGGAGGTCCAGCGGGGGTCAGGGAGCGATTTCCCGCCGCGAATCGTTTTCGTACGGAAAATGGCGCCAGCAGGAGATCGACTGCAGGAGGTCGTTCAGCGAGGCGCCGGAACCCTCGCTGAACGACCTCCTGCAGTCGATCTCCTGCCGGCGCCATTTTCCGTACGAAAACGATTCGCGGCGGGAAATCGCTCCCTGACCCCCGCTGGACCTCCAGGAACTTTTGGCCAGCTTGTGGGGGGCCTCCTGACCCCCACGAGACTTGCCAAAAGTCCAGCGGGGGTCCGGAAGGACCTCCTGCCGTCCAATCGTGTTCGTCTATGGCCGCCGCCATTTTTCGGCGCCATTTTGAAAAATGGCGCCGGCTGAAGACAACAAGATTCAGGAGCAGGAGCCCGTTCCGGACCGCTGCCGTTCCGGACCGCCGCTGGACCCGCAGGTTATTTAACTCATTTGGGGGGGGTTCGGGAGGGTGGGGGATTTAATTTAAAGGGTCGGGGGTGGGTTTTAGGGGGTTTTAATGTGCCGGTTTTGCGATTTTTTAGATTTTTAGATTTTTCACGATTTTTTCACGATTTTTCACGATATTTTACCCCCCCAAACGGCAACAATACGATTCCCTCCCCCTCCCAGCCGAAATCGATCGTTAAGACGATCGAGGACACGATTCACATCCCTATTATCCAATCCTTTTTTAAACACAGCTATACTAACTGCACTAACCACATCCTCTGGCAACAAATTCCAGAACTTTATTGTGCATTGAGTAAAAAAGAACTTTCTCCGATTAGTTTTAAATGTGCCCCATGCTAACTTCATGGAGTGCCCCCTAGTCTTTCTACTATCCGAAAGAGTAAATAACCGATACCCGTTCTTTGCCTGCTGTGTGTTCGAGACCCGAGGATGCAGCTTCACCCGTGACTCAGCTGCCGCCGCCTGCTCGCTACGCTGGAGATGCTAGGACCTGCCGGGAGTTCTTGAACCAGTGTTTCATGCGCTTCTCGCTATTGCCCCGGCAGTTTCCCACCGACTCCGTCAAAGTAGCGTCCATTCTCTCCCTGCTCGATGGAAAGGCCCTGGTGCAGTGGTTGTTGAGCTCACAGCTTTGGGATTTGCATGTTTCAGTTCTTCCTCACCCTGAGATGGGTTCTCTTCCTCTGCTTCCAGGGCTATATACCAGCTCTTCAGCTTGAGGGAAATCAGCGTTGTGGTGTAGGGTCTAATAGGTATAATAATCTAGTTGTCATCTTTCAATCCAGCTTCACCTTCCCCTCTGCTTGAGTTTTCCATCATTGATGCCTTGATAAACATTTCATCAATGTAGTCCTCAAGTTCCCAGATGCTTCTGAATCTTGCTAAATCCTCTCTGAGTTACACTACCTGTTTTGCTGAGGGAGTCAATCTGCTGACATCTGTCACTCTGAACTGGTGCCTCACTGTGGATCAGGACAGCAGAAGGAGTGATAACAGACTCGTAAAGGGGCAGATGCTAAGGAATGGCCTGAGACTGCTTGTCGGGCCTTTGAGGATTTAAAACAGGCTTTCTTGATGGACACTTGTTTATAGCATCCGGATCCACCATGCCCTTTTATTGTGGAAGTGGACGCGTCCAGTATCGCGGTAGGAGCAATACACAGCCAACACTCGAATACAGGCAAGTTGCTCCCATGCTCCTACTTCTCCAAAAGTTCTCACCGGCCGAGTGCAACTACAGTATTGGGGACAAGGAGCTTTTGGCAATTAAGCTAGCCTTTGAGGAGTGGAGGCAAAGGCTTGAAGGGGCAACTCATCCGGTCATAGTCGAACTGACCATAAAAATCTAGAGTTCCTGTGTCAAGCACAGCGAACCCCAGACAAGCCAGGTGGTCTCTTTTTTTCAATCGGTTTGACTTTATCCTTCGCTATCGTCCAGCAGCCAAAAATGTCCGTGCAGATGCATTGTCCCGAACTACTGAATTAGAAGAGGAGGAGCGTCCTCAATACATCCTGGATCCCGCCAAAATCAGCTTGGCAGCCATAATTGTGAGTCCGCTGGGGAGGACAGTAGTTCCTAAGCGTCTCCGAACAAGGGTATTGAGTTGGGCTCACGATTCCTTGTCTGGTGGTCACGCCGGCCGAGACAGGACTTTGGATTTAGTAAACCGCTATTACTGGTGGCCGAACATGAGACAAGATGTATGTACTTATATAAGTTCCTGTCCCATTTGTGCCAGACAAAAACCTCAAATTGGGCAGCCCTGGGGGTTATTGCAACCACTGCCGGTACCTACTGAACCTTGGACTCATATAGCTACAGACTTTGTAGTAGATTTGCCTCCATCCAATGGAAAGATAGTCATTTGGGTCACGGTGGACCGCTTTTCCAAGATGGCTCATTTCGTACCATTGATCAAACTGCTGTCAGCACCAGAATTAGCACTGCTATTTGCACAACACATCTTATGCCATTTGGCTTGTGTAATGCTCCAGCAGTCTTCCAAAACCTCATGAATGAGGTATTGAGGGACCTGCAGGACATTGTCTCTGATCGGGGTCCGCAGTTTACGGCCCGTTATTGGAAAGCTCTGTGCAAAAAGTTCGAGGTACAACTCAGTTTCTCCACCGCATTTCATCCCCAGAGCAAGGGTCAAACAGAGCGTATGAATCACTCCCTAAAGACATTCCTTCGGGCTTTTGCTAATGACAAACAGAATAACTAGGTAGAGTTGCTACCCTGGGCAGAGTTTTCCTACAATAACCAGTTACACTCGGCTACTGGGAAGACGCCTTTTCAAGCAGTATATGGGAAGCAACTCAAGCCACCGCTACCTCTGTCCTCGTCTGTGCCATCACCGGCAGCTCAGTTGTCTACACAGCAGCTCCATGAACTCTGGAATTCCATTCAAGGCAAACTCACTGCTTCGGCTAAGGCCGCTAAAGCATGCCGACTGGCATCGTCGGCCAGCACCAGTATTCCTTCTGGGAGATAGAGTCTGGCTCAGCACTAAGAACATTCACCTTAGGTTGCCTTCTAGAAAACTAGCTCCTAAATATTGTGGATCATTCCGAGTGGCTGAAAGGGTGGGAATGGTGTCCTGTCGCTTGCGCTTGCCTACTACGTTACGCACCCACAATGTATTTCATGTTTATTTTATTTATTTATTTTATTTCAAATTTTTATATACCGGCATTCGAGACAGCAGTCACATCATGCTGGTTCACATAAAACAGGGGTGCATAGTAAACATAACTATAACAAGGTGCTGAAAAGGCAGTTACATATAACAGGGTGATAAGAACTTGGATGAGAAGGAAGAGAAAGGATAGGTTATTAATTTACATATGTAAAACAATAGAATGGATAACCAAGGTGTAGTTGGAGATCAGTTGACTATGTTGGCTGATGCAAATCCAACATTACTCTCTGCATCAACAGTACTGTTGCAACTCCAACATTACTCTCTGCATAAAAGGTACTCATGCAACTCCAACATTACTCTCTGCATCAATGGCAGGGGGTGGCAGGAAATTGGAATCAAGCAGTTACCAAGGGCCCTCAAGTTGGCAGTTGGTGAAACAGATAAGTATGGGAAAATAAGTGTGAGAGCTTGCTGGGCAGATTGGAAGGGCTATTTGGTCTTTTTTTGCCGTCATTTCTATATTTCTATCTTTTCTATGAGAATAGTCACTCCCCTGTGTGGATTCTCGTGTGTCTTGTGAGGGCACCCTTCTCAGTGAATCTTTTATTACATTCACTACATGAGAATGGTCGCTCCCCTGTGTGGATTCTCATGTGACGTGTGAGGGCACCCTTCTCAGTGAATCTTTTATTACATTCACTACATGAGAATGGTCGCTCCCCTGTGTGGATTCTCATGTGATTTGTGAGGGCACCCTTCTCAGTGAATCTTTTATTACATTCACTACATGAGAATGGTCCCTCACCTGTGTGGATTCTCATGTGACTTGTGAGGGCACTCTTCACAGGGAATCTTTTATTACATTCACTACATGAGAATGGTCCCTCACCTGTGTGGATTCTCATGTGACGTGTGAGGGCACGCTTCTCAGTGAATCTTTTATTACATTCACTACATGAGAATGGTCCCTCACCTGTGTGGATTCTCATGTGACGTGTGAGGGCACGCTTCTCAGTGAATCTTTTATTACATTCACTACATGAGAATGGTCCCTCACCTGTGTGGATTCTCATGTGATTTGTGAGGGCACGCTTCTCAGTGAATCTTTTATTACATTCACTACATGAGAATGGTCGCTCCCCTGTGTGGATTCTCATGTGATTTGTGAGGGCACTCTTCACAGGGAAGCTTTCCCTTCTTAAACCAGTAGTCCTTTCTCGATTTCATCGGAAACCTCCTGATGCTGCAGAGACTCTTGCTGCTGATGATCATACTTACCAGATGCGAGAGATCCTGGACGTACGTTTCTTCAATTGTCACTGGGAATACTTGCTAGCTTGGGAAGGCTGTGGTGAGGAGGAGAACACCTGGGAGCCTGCTCAAAACATCTTAGACAAGTCTCTTCTGCACCAATTCCACTTGGATCATCCTGGTATACCGGGGCCCTTGAAGAGGGGGCGTAAGGGAGGAGGTACTGTTGCGGTCCCGGTCTCTAGTCTAGCGACCGGGTCCTTACCTTCATTCTCCTGCTGGAGGCTGCGTCAGGGCTCGGCGTTTTCTGGGCCTACTAGCCCTCTCTGCGGTGGTGTCTCCACAAGGGAGATGCTGCCGAGGCCCGATCCTAGCTCTGCCCCTCCAGCGGCACGTGCACGCGCAAAGAAGGACCTTTTAAAGGTCCAACACCCGGAAGCACCGGACAGCCCCCCGGATGACGTCAGATGCCGGCAGGGTACTTAAGGCCAGCGTCTGCCTGGAAGAATCGCCTTGCAACGAGGTTCCTCTGCTTAGAGTATCTAGTTGCGTTCCTGCTGACCCTGTGTTGGTTCCTGTGGTTCCTGCTCCTGCTCCTGCTGTTCCTGCTCCTGCTCCTGATGTTCCTGGTCCTGGTCTCGCTGTTCCTGATCCTGTTCCTGCGGTCCATGTTCTGGATCCCCTTGATTTGTTTCTCTGATTCCTGACTCTGGCTCTGCTTCTGATTCTCCGTGTCTGCTGCCTGCCTCGGCTTCTGGATCATCTTCTCATCTCGTCTCACTGCCGTCTCCTAAGACCCAGCGGTACAGGGCCTCACAAGCTCCTCCCGGGGGGATCTCGGGCTTCCAGGGTAAAGACTCCATCTTCTCTGCCAGTCTCGCTGCCGTCACCTAAGTCCCAGCGGTCCAGATCTTCACGGGCTCCTCCCGGGGGAATCTCGGACCTCCAGGGTGAAGACTACACCTGTGCTTCTGCCGTGGTTCTGCCTCCTGGCCTATCCATCTCCGCGGAGCCTTCCATTCCTTTCTACTCACTCCGCCAGGCTGGCCCAAGGGTCCACCGTCCTGACCGCAACATTAAGTGCTTTTATATACCGATAACCGTTTGCACATCATATCGGTTTTCGTAGAGCGTATAATACTGGTAGAGGAAAGTACATTGAACAAATTTGGTTACATGGCAAAAAGAGGAAAGTGCGTAACATTCTATGCAGAGAGAAGATAATTGCTGATATAAGCATATATATATTGGATACTATATACATTGTTTGGTTAAGAATTGGTAACAAGGCTTGCTTGTTACCATTAACAATAGAAAGTAAGTGGTTGTTTAAAGAATATATATATATATATATATATGTAAAGGAATAAAAATTTGGTAACAAGGCATGTTCAGAAAGAGTAGCTGGCTGGGTGGGGGTAATGGTAGATATTAGGGATATGCTAGCTTGAAAAGCCAAGTCTTCAGTTTTTGTTTTTTTTAATTTGTGTGTGCAGGGTTCAATGCATAGGTCGGGAGGCAGAGAGTTCCAGTTGATGGGTCCTGCTCTAGAGAGTGCTCTGTCCCTAGTGGAGGATCGTTGTGTAGTTTTAAGAGAACGGGGGAAATATTAAGAGAACGGGGTAAAGGGTGGGAGGTCTCCCTGACCTGCGGACCCTGAACATTTAATTTTGGATGCATGGCTCAACAGAACCATAGATTATCTTTGAAGATATCCGGTTAAGTACTTAAGTTACCCGGCCACGCAAAGCCAGATAACTTTAGACCTGGTTATCTGGTTAAGTTAGCCAGATAGCACCGAAATTCCATTAAGTTAGCCACTAGCCAGATAATTAAACTCCTTCCAGAAATGCCCATGGAATGCTCCTTTTTTTATTTGGCTGGATAAGTGAGTGGATCAGTATTCAAACATTTTCCCATTTAGATGGATAACTTATGAGCCACTGGAATATGAGTTATCTGTCTAAACAGCTTTGAATGTTGACTCCTTAGAATGTATTTATTTTATTTAGGCATTGTATAAACCGTCGTTCCAGAAGTTACATGTGCATTATGATTTCTCAGCTCTTTTATTTCCTGCTGTACAGACAGAGATTTTTTTCTCTCTCTTTACTTTTGAAGCAAGTATTGGCACTGGAGTAAATATCCTCTCCATTTATTAATCTGGCTATAAGAGCTGCAAACAGTACATGACACAATCAGAGTGGTATCTATTACTTTTAAGATACACAATGCCTATATTTAATTTTATACACTGGTCTGTTTGATGGCACCACATACACAGATAAATCTTAGTAAAACTCCGATTACTGTAATGCATGAAAAATACAGGAGGGACTATTCTTTCATGATATCTGATAGTGTGCTAAAATACCGTACTGTAAGGCAATAAAACTGATCACAAATCCTGCATGCAGTCATTCAGCCCAGGACTACGTCTCTTGGGTGATGTCACTAGCGTTGACTGAGGAAATACCTAAATGTAGCTTTAGTGCAGATCAAGTGACAGAGACTAATGAGGGTGCAAACGTCTGAGTCTGTATCATCAGTAGCTCTGTGGATTAAAGGTTTAGTGCAAGTAGACCCTCTGGGAAAATTACATTTACTAATAAGTGAAGGCTCCTTAGATCTGATGAAATCAAGTGACCATTTCTATACTAAATATAAAGCAGGTTTGAAATTGAACAATAAAATGCATTCTGATCATCTGTATTTTGCCAGGTCCACTCTGCAGTTTTGGGCAAAAGAGTTTGTATTTCCTAAATTAGGCAGCCAATAATCATATATATATCCATTTTCATATGATAATGACTGAATGGCATTCAAATTTCCCATTTCCTACTGATTCATTCATTGAAGTATGGTGCATCTTTAAAAAAACAAATCCTCTTTACCCTGATAATGAGCAAAAATGCAGTTTACATGTATTTTTAATGTTTCCTTTTTTTGGCAGAAAAGAAGCTTTTATTTCCAATTTCTGTTTCAGTCATTGTTGAAATTCACCTGCAATTGTGGAAAAAAAACAAGGCCAACTAGCATTCCTCATCGTGTGGACACCCCTAGAGCAAAGTTGTTTTCCTTCAATGTCTCCTGCAGCTTAATTGCCTCTGTGTTGTACCTGAGCTACTCCTGGGATATTCTGTATTCCCTTGGCTGCAGAAGATTAATTCTTTAACTGGAGACATTACAGTAAATGTAGCACTGAGCAGATGCATACAAAAATAAATACTCATCTTGCTTCAGGGAGATATGATGCAAGCAAAAGGCATTTATACAGAAGGAAGTTTCACTTTCCAACAGTGAATGACATCTTTTTACAGTGAGACCTCCATTATGAAATGTGGTTCTCCATATCCTCTCCAGGAAAAGGATCTTTGCTATAACACATTCATGTGCACAAAAAAAAACCCTTTTTGGGCGTGGTTATTTATTTCAGTTCATTTGCCATTTTAATTCATTTTGCTGGTTTGGGTTCCCACATTAATTCCTTTATTTCATTATATCATTTGATTTGTTTCCATTGAGGTGACTGGGGGAGGAAATGCATCCTGTTTTGGATCTAACACTGGGGTTTCTAATCTAAGCTTAATGAACTTGCAGGAAGGCCTCAACGGTGAAGGGAACAGCACTCCAAGTGGCAGAACAGTGGCAGGACTAGCCCAAGGCACTGTAAAAGGGGAAAATTAGCACAGTGGCGAGAAGATTCCACGCCACCGAGAAAAGGGACAACGGGCATGAGCAGCAGCACCTTGAAGCACTGTGACAGAGGTTAAGCAGCACCCGGAGAGCTCAGACCTTTGGAGATCATTGGCCATCTTAGCGTGCCTTCCAGTTCCAACTGCTCTCTCATCAATTATTGATCCCCGTGCAAAACTCGCTAGTTAGTGCAGGGACTCCACTGGGGATGATTAAACTTTCATGAAATGTGCTTGTAGGAGAAATGGGGGGGTTTATGCATTTTATGGCGAGTTCCCAAGAAAGCTAATGAGCATCAGAGTTACATAAAATTAGCAGAAATTAAGGCTGCAGCTATAATGCATAGTTTCTTCTAGACAGGCTGCCCATTTAAGTGCTGTTAATAGTCATTGGTTATTATTATTCATCCGAGTCTCTTTAAGCAATTCATTGCTAGTTTAACTGACCACTTTAAATGAGGTGATGAACTGTCTTGTTAAATGAGGATATTTTATTTAAGCTCTAATATATTTGCAAATACATCTTTCTAAGAATAAAGAAGAGAGAATTGGAATTAAAGTCTAGCTCACATTAAGAATCAGTATACTGGAAATTCACTTTATTGACTGCTGGATAAAGAGGCAAGTTCTGCCTATTGAGCACAGTATAAAGCCCAGTAACACCTTGGTGAACTTCAGCTGGTGTATGACAGTGGCACACGGGTGGGAGATTCCTGTAATGCACATTCCTAGTAGAAAAGGATCTCACAGCCAGCATTTCATGTGTAGAGCTCAAAGATATCCAGGATCTGGTGGAATTTAAAAGTTCCAGGAGAATCAACTGCGAGCAAGACCGTGTGGATCTACACCGGCTAAGTATGATAGCTTACTGGAGATTCCACATGGGTCTGGGAGGCGTAGGAGGAAGGTGATGAATGACAGCACAGGAACTCTCTCAAATCTTTTCTGAGCTCTATATGTAACTCCTGGACTGAGGTCCTCACCTTCACGTTCATGGGCTTAAGATATCCAAACTTCCCAGATGGTTCTTGAGTCACTCACTCTCTCTCTCTGAGTTCCAAGATTCCCTGCTGGAGGTAGAGATTTCTCTCTAAAACCCTGAGCATTGTTAAAACAATCTTTTGAATTCAGCAGTAATAATCATGCTGGAAGCTGATACTGATTTCCAACTTTTTTGACAATCGATGGTGAAACCATAAAACAACTATTTACCAATCATCATGCCATCCAATTCATTTACATGGCTGGCTCTTCAATAAATCTGTGACTTTCTAATTTAAATTGATTTCTTCCATTGTCTGAGTTAATTGAATTTTTTTTTATTCCTGATCCTTTCCAATGGTAAAGGTAGTTTTAGAAGCTCCCTCACAAATTTGAGGATTCGGGTGAATTTAGCACAATTAAGATGACAATCATGAAAGGCCCATGTTTCATACATTTATCATTCTCCTCACTGTCCTTCCTGGTACCTACCTGCAGGATACCCCCCAGCACCCTCTTCTCTCTAAATATCCAGATAATATATAAGTGGTTAATGCCATTTATCTCCTTGGAAGTCTAACGTCTTCCAGGAATGAATGGAGATTCATTTCTTCAGTGACCTTCCATGGATCTCTTTGACTTAGAGACTCCCAACTCCTTCAGAATCCCTAAATCCTGGGAACTCAGCTTGTAATAATAAAACCAAACAGTGGGTATAACTTCCTTTAACCAGACTCAAAAGGGGAAAAGCCTGGCATCATTAAAGCTGAGAAAAAGGAATTCTTTCTCTTCTAATTCCAGGTCTCCTTCCACGAGGCCTAAGTGGTTTTTACCATTTACTGTGTACAATTCTAGTCGCCGCATCTCAAAAAAGATATAATTGCGATGGAGAAGGTACAGAGAAGGGCTACCAAAATGATAAGGGGAATGGAACAACTCCCCTATGAGGAAAGACTAAAGAGGTTAGGACTTTTCAGCTTGGAGAAGAGACGGCTGAGGGGGGATATGATAGAGGTGTTTAAAATCATGAGAGGTCTAGAATGGGTAGATGTCAATCGGTTATTTACTCTTTCAGATAATAGAAAGACTAGGGGGCACTCCATGAAGTTAGCATGGAGCACATTTAAAACTAATCGGAGAAAGTTCTTTTTTACTCAACGCTCAATTAAACTCTGGAATTTGTTGACAAGAGGATGTGGTTAGTGCAGTTAGTATAGCTGTGTTTAAAAAAGGATTGGATACGTTCTTGGAGGAGAACTCCATTACCTGCTATTAAGTTCACTTAGAGAATAGCCACTGCCATTAGCAATGGTAACATGGAATAGACTTAGTTTTTGGGTACTTGCCAGGTTCTTATGGCCTGGATTGGCCACTGTTGGAAACAGGATGCTGGGCTGGATGGACCCTTGGTCTGACCCAGTATGGCATTTTCTTATGTTCTTACCAATAGAAAACACAACAAAACCAGGAGTAGAAACATCCTGCTTCACGTAAGAGCTAACTAAAAACACACGCTGCACAATAGTTTTTATAGGAAAAGGAGTCTACCATGCAACCATCCCACAAGGGGAAGAGACACCAATCTCCCTCTGTTCCCCCCTGCAAAAATGGTATAATCCTTTTAGTGGAGACCCAGGAGGGTTCTCTACATATAAAAACACACACTGCACAATAGTTTTTATAGGAACAGGAGTCTACCATGCAAACATCCCACATGGGAAGAGACACCAAGCCACCTCTGTTCCCCCCTGCAAAAATGGTATAATCCTTTTAGTGGAGACCCAGGAGGGTTCTCTACATATAAAAAGTTGTCACATTTTAAAATCTAAAAATAGAGGGCAGAACCAAAATTGCTGGCATGTAGTAAATATTCACTGCGGGATCACTGCTGGCATAAAGTACCATTCCATAACTTTGAGTGGTTTTCTCCCCAATAGCAATGGTGACAAGCAAGGGTAAACTGAGAACTTACCCTAATGAACCTAATGCATGGCAGGCCGGATGTACTTGTCCAGTGGGTGGCAGCGTGTGGGACACCAGGTTATTTCTGGGAGAGCCAAGCAATTCTATATTGACACATGGTAGTATCTCAGTTTGTGAGGTCTCCTGCAGCTCCAAAGAATTTACCACACCCCCACTAACAACTTTGCTAGGCTCATTGGGTCCCTTTGCAGCATCCGCTTGCCAAGCTCAACCATGACTTTTCAGATCAAGGGTGCCTCAGATGCTATAGCTGGGGTGCAAGTGATAATCCCAGGAAATGCAGGAGAGAGCAGCCTGGAGAAGAGGACACCACTGTAAACTGTGTGTGTGTGGACACGGGTGGGTGAGGGGATGGGGGTATGTAAAGTCTGACCTACACTTAACCTCTATCAGGACTTTAAGCTCTTATTGCTTTTTACTGCTGGCATTTCTTTATGGAGTGGGAAGAAAAGAAAATATGCTGTGATGGGCTAAGGAAACTGACCCTTACAGCTGGATTTAGCCTCTTGGACACTTCTAGAAAATCCTGTTTTGGGGTCAAGCTTCCCATCAGTAACACAGATCCCACTTCTGTTGCTAGCTCCCCTCTATGTTCCACAGCCTCACTTCCTCCCGGCAGTTCCCCACTGCAGGACCCAATTGAGAAGTCTAGGACTTCTGTTAAATACAGCCCATGGGCTTCCTCCCTGAGTATTTGTCTCCAAGGGGAAGAATATATTCCAGCAAATCTTTCTATTCAGTCCCTCGGGCTGCATGCCATGCCTATAACCCTGAGAGAAGATCCTTGGCTCAGGGAAAAAGAGGACCCTCCACTTAAAATAGAGGAAACGAAGTCTCACAGCAAATCTTCAGGCGCGGTTTCTCTGACTGCAGGCCACACCCATCACCCAGTTGGGATTCTGGCTCAGAGCAGGGAAACAATCTCTGGCAAACGGAAGAGCAAAGGTACTTAAAGTCTTTAATGGATCTTCAAACACAGCCTTGCAAGTTCCAGGGCCACTTTCCCTGCCAAGGGCAGATTGTAGGAAAACAGCTGCCCAGGGGGAGATTTTTCAAAACCAGCCCACGAGGTATCCTATCCACCCGACTCTGTGCAGCGTGTGCTTCAACAGCTCCCAAAAGCACAGCAGGCCGGCCCTTGAGAGCTACCTCTTGTGACCTGGAGACCAGTAGAAGTAAGCCAAAATATCTCCAACATAAATGTCATGTTTTTCCTATATAAGTAGTAAGAGCACATCCCAGACCAGGGATGAGCAAACCAAGCTGCAGCCCCCTTCCATGCATTCATTGGCGTCCTGGCCCCTCCCCTATATTTGGTTAAATTTTACATTATTAAATATATATAAATCCTGTATTTCTGCCTGGTGTTAGCCTCTTGCCAAACAATCAGCCCTTGAACTAGTTGCCAGACAATGAGGCGACTTCACTGGCAGCCTCGGCTCTCACACACACACACACACACACACACGCTGTTGTGCTGTTGTTCATGTGCTCATTCAGTGAATGTCCCCTGGCCCCAGCACTGCTGCATCACTATGTAAAATTCTTGACTGCAGCAGCCATCTCCTCTCCTTTTCTTGACACCTCACACTCTCCTGGACATTTACTGATTCCATAGCCAGCTGCCCATCGCAGAGCTCAGCAAAGCCATCTGAGACAGACGTCTCACTAACACTGCTCAGGCACTTCCTCCTGGCTCATCCTCTCCCTTTCTGGGACTGTAGCCTGCCTCCACTTCTCTGGCCTCACTCACCCCCACCAACTTCAGTGCATTTGCATGGACTGTCACTTAGCATTTGCTGCTTTTATGATCCCCCAGGCTCTACTCTGGATATATACTGCAGGGGAGAGGGGAACAGAAGTAACCCATGCTACTAGATTCCTCTGGGGCTAAGAAAAAAAAAAATTAAGCCCTGTGCAAGACTACACATATCACTTGTGCAGCTGAGACTGGGGAGAGCCTTTGACCCGAAGCAGCACAGCTCCAGATGAAATCCTGCTTTCCCACATGGAACCAGTGCAACCGGGGACAGCTCAAGGGTAGTAGGTGCCCTAGGTGAACCTGACAGCCTTGCTGTCCACTCCCTGGCTCCACCCACCCCACACACAATAAAAAATTATTATGCATTTATAATAACAGATCTTACATGTAAAAGGACATTCAAAGTACAGTCTTCTGAAGTAAAACTATCGCTTATAATATCATGCATAGGCTCTAACTCTTCCACTCTATCTCCACTCCCAGAGTTTGACCCCTCTGTCAGTATTACCCCTCACACAGGCTTCCTCTGTTCCTCACACACACACACACACACACACACACAAAGGCTCCCTCTCTCTCTCTCTCATGCACAAACACAGACACACACACACCCCATCATACAGACTCCCCCTCTGTCTCTTGCACACACACCCTCATACAGGCTCCCTCTCTCCCTCACACACACATACATTCTCAAACACACAGACTCCCTTTCTCTCTCAATCTCACACAGGCTACCTATTTCTTTTTCTCACATACCCCTGCACACTGGCGCCCTCTCTTGCTCTCTCCCCCCCACACACACATGGGCTCCCTCTCTCTCCCTCTCTCTCCATCTCTCTCACACACATATCCTCTCACACAGGCTTTCTTTCTTATACATACACACACCCTCACACAGGCTCCCTGTCTCACAAACAACACCCTCACATACACACAATCCCTTTTTCACACACACCAGCTCCCAAAGTCTCACACACATATACACACTTCATCACTATTTCCTCACATAGGCTCCCTCTCTCTGGCACCTACATTCACACACCCTCACACTTACTCTCTCTCACCCTCCAGACTTGCAGTCTTACACAAACATGCACACACACACACACACACACACACACACACACTCAGACTCACTGAGCCCTGCTTCATTTTCAGCATGAGTGGGATGGCCTCTACTTGCAGCACACCAGGGTCTATTCCATCTTAGCCACGAGCAAAGGCTGTCTTGCTCCTCACAAATGAAGCAGGCCCAGGCATGCCATGAGTGGAGGCCATCCTGCTGACGGCACGCCAGAGCCTGCCAAATTCTGCACAGAATCTGCGCAGTTGCACAGAAGGGGAAATTCTGCAGAAATTCTACACTCCACAGTAGCACAGTATTCCCCCCAGGACTAAACAATGGAAAAATAGGAATCATGACCATTCCTTATAAAAATCAAACAATAAAATCAAGAAATACAAAACAGCAATCATAATAATAAAATCATTCTAGTAAAAAGAATAAATATTTCAAAACAGGTGACAAATAAAATATGAAATAATTAAAAATTCAGATAAACATTTTCTCAAACACCAATAACATGTTTTGAAATAGCAGACATATAGGTAGCACTCTATAATTAAAACTAATTAGGATTCAAACATTTCTCATTCTCCATACCTGGGAACTTTACATTTCAGTTACCCTGAGATAATTGGTGGATTGGTTGGGCATGGAGAGTGTGCACAGATTTTCTCTTCTTTCTTTCATATAAACACGCACACATGTCCCTTCTCACTCAGACGCTTACTGTCACTGTCACATACACGCTTAATCAGAACCAGATTAAGGGGCGGGCATGCAAGGCAAATACCTAAGATATCCACCTGTAGAGATGCTCAAATCATCCTACCTCCTGCAGATCACCCCCTCTCACCCTCCTGCCTGTGCTGGATGAGCGGCGGTGTGCACATGAGCTGAATGCATGAGTTCCCACCAGAAGAGGTTGGTTCACTAATGCATTCACACGCTCAGATTCTCTCATGTACACACTTGTTCGGACTGACACACATGCTCTCACCTGCACACACACGTACATTCTCATACTCTCGTGCACATGCATGCTCACACTCTCGGGCACATGCATGCTCTCGTGCACATGCATGCTCACACTCTCGTGCACATGCATGCTCTCGTGCACATGCATGCTCACACTCTCGTGCACATGCATGCTCACACCCTCGTGCACATGCTGCTGATTGGCTCAAATAAGTAAAAAAAAAAAAAATAGGATTTTACTTACACTGATGGTTAGGGAGAGATCCAGGCAAGGTCAGGTGGAAGGCCTGTTGATTCCCAGGGGAGGATGGGCATCCTTGCTAGAATCCAATACAGTTTTTAAAATGATTAATATCTTTCACCAAGGATGAGGAAGGGGCAGGTGGCAAAGCACTTAGAAAGCCTTGCAGGAGCAGTAGCAGTGGCTGCCTGTCACCAGGAGAAGCACAAGCGCTGAATGGAGGCAGCCTGGATGTTTTCCACTGCTGCAGAAGCGGGGTACGGCTGTAAGGGAAGAGCCGCTGTGAGGAACCGCTGTCACTGAAGGTAGCTGTGGTAGGATGAGGTGGTAGCAGAAGCAGCTGCAGTCACTACCACGGCTCCGGCTCCACAGGCACGGTGTCGCCGAGACCAATACCAGCCACGTGACGGGGGTGGCCGCGCACTGCAGCATTATCAAAGCACCGATAGGCCATGCTGCTCTGCCCCCTGCACACTGTCTTCAATCCGAAGGTTTCAGTAAAAAGAACGATGCTCACAAAACGTTTAAACACAGTTCCTCCTCCTCACAAGCCTGAACCTGTGGCACTGCTGCTCACAAGGATCATGGGGCTGGCTCACCCACCTAAGGTCTCCATAGACCGAGCTTCCAGCACACAGCGCTGCTTCTTGGCAGCTGCATAGCCCGGCAGTCCCTCAGGCCCTCCATAGACCTTCCTACTGCACCACACCTTCTCCCCACTGAGGTAGCACACCTGTGGCCATGTCAATCCTGTGCGATAAGGGTCTCCACCATCCCCAGAGCCCCCCACTGGCAAACCTACGACCTGCCAGGCCTGCTGGGACTTGTAATTCACTGTAATTATACTCGCTTTGAGATCTCTCTTGTAACTTCCTCGTCCACCCTGTCCCCCTGGGTCATGAATGCTATAGACACATATATTTAGGGGTCAATTTTAAAACGTCTGCGCGTGTGTCTGTGTGCGTGGATCCTGGCGTGCGCACATGGACGCGCCGATTCTATAATATGATCGCGTGCCAGCACGCGCGTGTTATAAAATCTGATGGCCGCACGCATGTCCGGGTGACCTGCGACCCACATGTGCAAGGAGTGAATTTTGTAATCTACGCATGCGACGCAATCAGGCCTTTGCCCAGTTCCTCCCAATTAAGGAGCAGACTGGGTGGGAACTTTCCTTTACCCCTATCTACTCTTCCTCCCTATTCCCCTCTCCTCCCCGACCCCTACACTAACTCTAATTAGTTTTTTTTGTTTGTTTTCAAACTTACCTTCTCCTTCAGAGCAGAAGTAAGTTACGCATGCCGGCCAACTGCCTGCATGCACTTCCCCAGGACAGGGCCAAATGACCGCTGTCCCAGACAGCCCCCGCCCTGACCCTCCCTGCCTAGACCACGCCCCCCCCACAGCCCGCCCCTTTCTTTAGGCCCCGCACTTCTGTGCATAACCCCTGCAATTTACACACTTGACCCTTTGAAAATGTACTTGTTAGTTTTAAACCAGCAAACCTTCATCCATCTATTGACCCTCTATGTGGCCATCATAATAGCAACTAACTACTGGTGTAAATCACCTCCCTCGCCTTGTATTTAATCATCAGCCAAGAATGTCAATTTTTTGTTTTTTATTTTTTAATATCAAGTAAAACTTATCTTAGCGATGCTCATTGTCAAGTCTAGTTATCATCCTTGGAGTTTAGAAACCACCTTCCCAAGGGACAGATTCTGCAAATCCTTCCCATATGTTCAAAGAAGATTTCAAATTTCACGTGCACATCTATTGCATAGAATTAAAAAAGCGTACAAGAGAGCTATGCATGCAAATGGTAGTTGGTTATTACTAAATAATAAAAAAAATCTTCTACTACTTCAGTGGTATGTGTGTTGCAAAGATTACTACATCTATTATATTTTGGCACTGGCACATGCTAGGTATCTCTGCATTGTATTTTCATGGATCTTCCATTGGTAGCATACAAATGAGGAAGAAACATCAGAGGTTTGCGCGTTCATTCATCTCTTCTCTCTGAAACAACTCGTTATGCCCCCATTATATGGACACATCCAGTGTGGAAATTGCATATTTTGTGCCCAAGCCATTTTAGGAGCACAACTGATCTGAACTCTGGACATACCATTACATTACGAAGTAACACTAATTGTCTTACTGCAAATGTTATATATTTTTTACAATCTCCATGCAATAAAATATAAGTCGGCCACACGTCACGCTGTGTAAAAACATAAGAGCTGGGTCAACACTGCTAAAGTCCAGGCTCCGATTATAAACATCAATTTGCTGAATTTAAATGGGGCATCTTAGAACATATTATACCCTCTACTGTACTTCTTAATTGGAAGGAGCCGTGTTGGATTTTCTATATTTACACTGTTTCCCCACGGAGACTAAATCTGGAAGTAGAATGGTACTCAATAAATTAAATGATCGATAGCCCAGTCGTTATAAATAACAACACCGGAATTTGGTGCTGACACTTCCGATTTAACTTAGGCGCCAAGAAGAAAAAATGGCAAAAGAGGGTAACGCTAAAGAAAGAACTGTTTGTTTCTGTTTTATTAGCCATTTGTCTATATAATTGTATCAGATAGAGTCAGAGCTGTGCTGGGAAAAATATGCAAAAATAATGTGACAATAATAAAAGCATTTTCATACTATACATTTCTTTATATTTATTTTATCGACCATTTGATACTTGACGCATCTTTAAAGAGTAAACGCACATACTAGGATGTTATCCCCCTGAGGAAGAAATCCTACCATGGACCCGTGTCAGAAGGGGAATCCTGGGACTTGACTGTGAGCATCACTAAGATAGGTTTTACTTGCAACTAAAAAACAAAAAATTGACATTCTTGGCTGATGATTAAGAACAAGGCAAGGAAGGTGATTTACACTGGCAGTGCCCATTATGATGGCCACACAGAGGGTGGCTTTAAAACTTTGTGTGATCCTTCACATATTCCAGCACCTTATTTATATCATGATATACAAGTAAAAGTGGCAAATAGACATTCTTCTTTTTCCCTTCCATTGGGTTCCTCAAAAAAGAAGTTAGAATTTGCAGGTTCCTTCCCTGCTCAATGGACTACCCTGACGTTGTAGGCTTGTAGGGCCATGTACCCGCCTGGTAAGTTGGGGTTTTTTTTGTTTTTTTCATGGTCAATAGCCACTTCAACAGGGTATGCTCCGTAATTAGCATGAATGACCAATCAAATAATAACATGGCACTTCAATTGCCCACTTGGTGGCCACATAGTCCTTTTCTATGGTAGCATCATTTCTCGTATTTTGGAATATCTTACTGCTAAGGTATGGGAGAGGGTGTTCTTCCCCTCCCTTTCCCTGGGATAGGATGGATGCATCGGTCTGCTTCATCAGAGTCTCCGCTGTGTAGTACAGGATCTTGGCACGATGCAGCTTTGAGGCTTGGAAAGGAGTTTGACATTCTTCCGTCCACCTGACTCAACAGATCAGTCAGTAGGGCCGCCCCATCAGCAAAGCAGGGAATGAACTTTCGGCAAGAACTTGCCAGCTCGAAAAATTAAATCATAGGTTTTTGGGTGGTCAGGGTTCCCCACCAATTTATCACCGCTATTTCTGACTTCACAGGTCTTTTGTAATTAAGTGGGTTATCCATTTAACAAATGAATAAATTCACAACCACACTCTCCCAGGATCCCCTTTAGTTTTGGTCTGATATAAGAGACATCCAATGACTTCCAATGCTCTTTTCTTCCACAAGGCATCAACAGTCTTCTCTTCTCTCATTATGTACCACATGGACACACTCTGCTTTCTCCCTCTGGACTAATGACTTGGTGATTGAAGGAATCACGGTGCAAACTCCTCTCCAAAATCTTTTGGTGGGCAGCTAACTGATGCTCACATGTACTACTGGCAAACAACAGCAAAAAAAAATCTAAAGCAGAACGCTTTTGAAATATAAAGCAGGATTCTATTCTAGCAGGAACAGAAATCCTAAAGGTAAATGTGGGGGACTCTTAGTCTTTTTCTTAGGACCTGGGAAAGAAGAAAGAAAGTTTAAATAAGTTCTTCCCTTCTCTTCCAAAAATACACAAGCAAGAACGAACCCTTCCTCTGAGCTAGCAGCTTCCCTCAGGACGCACTGCGGCCTTCCTACAGATACCTATTGCACACTAAGCTCCCATTGCTCCTTCCAGAAAACACTCTCAGGCTGGGTATTCTCGTTTCAGGAATGATCCATCTTGGAAGCCTCCCAAAGGGCCAGACTTTCTCTCTATCCTCCACATGCATGTGCTTGTTAAAAGAGACACATTGTGCAGCGAGGAATCTCACGGGTCCTTATGTTGCATGGTAAACGTCCCATAGGGAGGGCGCAATCAAACCTTCCACGCCGTAGGTCTCTGGAACGCCTCCAGCCCTTCCCTGGCCACTCGGGCCTTGCTGAAAAGGCTCTTAAAAACTCTTTTTTCTATTACATATAGCCAAGTCTTACAGGAAATGGCAGGCTAATGGTTAATGCTTCTAAAGGCTTCCTATTACTTCTTTCTCCTGCCTCCAGTGTGCAGCTGCCCCGGTGTTTGATGTCGGGAAAGAGCAGGCTCGGGGGAGACAGGCTTTTCAACTGCTGCAGTCAATTTGACAGAGACGGAGCCAGAGCGGCTCTGCCAACAGAGAGAATCTTCAAATTTCAAATTGTAATTGGACCCTTTGAAGATGTGGATACAGATTTGCAAAGGGGTTCATTCTCACTGATGTGAATGCTGCACGGAGAAAAGTTTTTACCCTTGGATATTTAAAAAAAAAAGAAGAAGAATCACATCTCAAATGTAGTCTTTCTCTGCTCACGCTTCCCACTGCTCATGCAATCGGGTGTTTGGCTGTCAAGTGCCCTGACACTAATCATAAGGGCACTTTTGAGTCTCCCCAAAGTGCCTGCAGAACCGTGTGTAGTTTATACCCTGAGGCCTGGAGGCTGATTTTCAAAGGGAAAATCCCTGTAGAGTTTTCCTTTGAAAATCTCGTGGCAGGCTGGGGTTGCAGTGTGAAGAATACGCAGAGATTGCAAAATAAAAGCCCCCGGGCATTCTTCACAGGCCCAGCCTATCCTCACCCCTGCTGCACAGTTTTCAAAGGGGCTTTCCCTCTCACAGGTAAAAACCCATTTACCCATGCAAATACCTTTCAAAGTTGCCCTAAAATGTTTCCGTGCGGCGTGCAGGAGACTTAAGTTTGACTTTTCTCTCTGGAAGGGCCAAGAAGGAGCCGGCGTCACTGAGATGATGTGCTTGATCCCAGGGAGGGAGTGGCAATGGCACAGGCACTGGTTCTGTGGAAGAGGGGAAGATTACAGATTAAATACATACAAAAGTCTCCGTTTTCTGTCTACTGTAGGCTTAAGATCTACTTTTCCAAAGTATTTGATAATATATGTAAAAGCTGGGTGTTCTTCTCCATAATTTTAATAGTTTACTGAATGTTTACCCTCAGCATGCACCCAGCAGGTATCATGTTCCCTGAATAATTTAAGTAGCCTGAGTACTCATGCAGGTACTTCCTTGTCTACTGCCACGTCCTCAGAGAAGGCAGGCTAATCTTGAAAGATTAGTCCACGCTGCCCTAAAAACACAGGCATAGCACATGCTACCACGCGATATCCTTCAGAAACAGGTTTATTTACAGTACCACAGCCACTCGCCCTGACCCAACACAGGTGGATTAGCATAAACTAATATCTGATGGATTGCACTGATATAAATGCAGAAAATGAAAAGAAACTTCACATTTTTAAGTGTTGCACATAAACTTGTATCTCAAAATCCTAAGAGTAAAGTGTACAACTATCTCTGGACTAGAAATACATTAATAATTGCTTAAGCAGCCATATAAACCGGAGTGAAGGCATCTTGCTAAACTTCGGTATAAAAAAGCTTATAAATAAATAAATATAATGTGGTGCACTGGAGGATTAGAAAGTCTTAGTAAAGTAGAGAGAGAGAGAAAGAGTGAGAAACAGTCATAGGGAGGGTAATTTTAAAAGGTATTTCCACGGGTAGAACGGAAATGGCTTGTTATGATATTTGGGGTAAAAGTGCATGTATTGGGCACGTATGCGGGTACATTTATTGGCGGTGAGCAGAGGTATTCCCACATGGGTGGAACTGGGCAGCGGTTTGCCTGTATGTGCTCACGTTTGCATTTACAAAAGTATGCATATATAAATGTTCCTGAAAACCTGTCACTCACATAAGAGCAGGTGTGATTGTGTGTAAGTAAATTTGTGGGATAATCTTCCCATGCACCAGTAGCTTGGGATCTTCTTAGTGTTTGGGTAATTGCCAGGTTCTTATGGCCTGGATTGGCCACTGTTGGAAACAGGATGCTGGGCTTGATGGACCCTTGGTCTGACCCAGATTGGCAATTTCTTTTGTTCTTATGTTCTTATGCGGACGTTGACATTGAAATTTGGTGTACCTGATGGGGGTATTGCTGCCTGGTATAGGAAGTCTCTTATAAAACTACCCTGGTAAACGAGTAACTGGTAGAAATGTGAGCTGAGCACAAGTACTGATAGGACAAACATTGGACTGGGTGGCCAAACAATAGGAATGGTCATTTCTTTTCTAACGAAGTGAAAAATGCAACAAAATCAAGGAAAAGATGGGGACGTGTGTGCGTGTGCGTAGGGTTCGTTTTGTTATAGAAATGAAAGAAAACACCCAGTGCCACAATATTTAAAAATTGAATCTTCCCCCTACGCCAGTTCCTATGTCCTCCCCACCCTCCATCTGTCCTAACGGCACTGGCTAGTCCGGAGGATGTCAGGACCCAGGAGAGCAGACCAGACAGGGCTTAGCTCCCACCGTGTTTGGACTTCAGACGCCTCACACAAGGGGTAAAAGGCATTAGTTGGCAGTATAGGGGGAGGGGAAGTTCAGTGGAGAATGGCCCTACCTTTCCTTTCTCTTTTAACTTTATTTCATTTCTAATAAATAAAACAAACTGAGGTAAACATCAAAGCAAAATAAAAGGTTTTTTTATACACACTCCTACCAAACTTACAGGAAGAGATGCTTAATTTTATATTCAAGAGAAAGAGAGAGAGAGAGAGAGCCTATAAGACCTGCATAGTAGGTTACACTATTTACACTGCTATAGGAGGGCCAGCTAGTAACTCAAGGTGAGGTTTTGGTGGCAGTGTTAGATTTTGGGGCCAGTTTTACAAGCAGAGTGAGACGTACGACCAGCACAGTAGACCTCAGGGAAGATTTGATGTAATTTGGAGTGAGGAAAGTCTCACAAAGATGAGATTTCTACAATGTTCTCTCGCCCTAACCTGATGGACTGTCTACCAGGGTATTATCAAGATAGGGTGAGAAAACAGTGAAATAATCTCATCGTAATCTGACTTCCCTCACCCCCAAAATGACGTCAAATCTTCACTGAGGTCTACTGTGCTGTTCCTATGTCTCACTCTGCTTGTAAAACTGGCCCCAAAACCCCAGACCACCACCAAACCCTCACCTTGAGTTACTAGCTGGCCCTCCTATAGTGATGTAATTAGTTGACTACCATGAAGGCCTTATAAAGAGTTGCTCTCTCTCTCTCTCTCTCTCCCCTGTAATTATTCAAGCAAAAATTATAGCATTTTGATGAATCTAGGGTTAAGTTTCTACAGCTAAAATGGCAAGTTGCAAAAACTGAGCTAAGCAATGCAAAAGCAGAAGCTTTCCTGAAGTAGACTTTTTAATTTAGCCATTTAGCAAGATATTCAGTAGGAATGCACAAGAGTAGACATCTTTTATTTTTTAAATTTCATTATTGGGGTATTTTTTTCTTTTGTTTTCTTTAGTTTACAAAATGAAATAAACATTAAAAAAAAAAAAAAAACCACCGCAAAAAGATATTTAAAAAAAGAACAGGATCTTACAAGGACACCCATCCCCACCACCCACCCACAAAAATGCCAGTGTTCAGGAACTTCCCCGGCCCCCATTTCCGGGTCCGGGGGAATCTGCTGATGAGTCCTAAACTCAGGCTGAAGCCTTGGTCTTGCATAGGACTAGGTTGCGGTAGGTCACCCTAACCTTGGCTTTGAGGCCTAGTCCTGATGCTGAGGCTGAGGCCTGCCTCCATGGCTTTAGCTTTGGCCTAGACCCAAGCCCGAAGCTAGGACCCAGTCCGGAGGCCATGTCCTGATGCCTTGGTCTCAGTCTAGGCCAAGGCCTGAGCATAAGCCCAAACCTGGGGCCCGTTCAAGAGCCCAGGTCCCAATGCCTGGGCCTTAGCCCAATACCAGGGCCCAGTCCGGAGGCTGGGTCCCTACACAGGGTCTCAGTCTTCAGGCCCAATGCTGGTGCATCACCTGGGCCTAGGCCTAGAGGCCATTGCCCAGGCCTGCAAGGCATTGGGCTCTTCTTTCTTCTTTACAATGATGGTGTCTACAGAAGATGTGCCAGATTTAATTCACTCTGATGCCTCCTTCTTCAGCGGAGGCAGCCATTTTGTTGTATGGAAGTTTAAATGACTATAAAGAAGAAAGAACAGGACTACACATCAGAAGTCTGGGCTTCGGCCACTGGGCCTGAGCCTGGACCAAGGCCAAACCTCCAGCGTCGGGTTTGGTAGGAACCATGCCCCAGGCATTGGGACCCAGCATCCGGGTTGGCTGCCCGAATGTCTGATCAGGTAAGGGCAAAATTTTGAGAGCCTGGGTCTTTGCTCAAGTCTCAGCCTAGGTCCCGACATTGGGCCCAGGGCTAGGCCAAGACCCTGGAGTCAGGCCTGGGCCAGGCTTTGAGACCCAGCCTCCTGGTCAGGACCCAGAATTGAACATGGGTCCAGGCTGATGTTGAGGCATTGGGACCTGGTCTCCGGACTGAACCTCAGTGTTGGGCCAAGGCTCAGGTGTTAGGGCATGGCCTCCAGGTTAGGCCCAAATGTTGGATCAGGAAACTTTTTGGGGCCTGGGAATTTACTCGGGTCTCAGCCTAGGCCAAGACCCTAGCTTTACATTTGGGATTAGTATACGGCTCCCACATCCAGCTGTGGCATATGCTTAGGAGAGGCCCTAGCCTTGGGCCTAGACCTAGGTCAATGGTTGACTTATTTTTTTGCCATTCTCAAAACGAAACATGAAAACAAATAAAATGTTGCTGTATTTTCAATTGTTTCATTTTGAGAATAAATTGAAATTAAATAGGACATTTGGTTATTTCGTATTTCGTTTCTCCCAAATGCTGTCTTATGCAAGTTGTCACCCACATCGCCTACAGGATAATCTCTCAGTAGGGCAAGTATGCGTTACACATCCTGAATTCCTATCACAGGCTCGCCACATGTTTAGTGGCGAGCCTTCCCTATTGGGTCATCACTATTCGTGAACCGTGACCCATTATTTCTTAAGAACATTCCAGCAGAATCAGATACTGTACCCAGTGTACTCGCTTACTCCACAGCTTGCTGCTCATTATGCAGTAGGTTATGCTGCCACTGAATCAGCTATTTTTCAGAAACGATTGCATTTTGCATTTCGCAGAGAACGCAGACTCGATGACTTACGTATTTCATCTGAATACCAGTCCCCACAAAGCAAACCTACTCAGTTTTCTGGCCATACAGCATGTGGCTATTGTAAGGCTTGCGCTCTTTCTCTTACACTATCAACATTCACCCATCCCACACTGAGACAGCCACATCAACTTCATTTTTCATCCGTCCGCTCTACCACAGGCATCGTTTATATCATCAGATATCACTGCACCCTGCTTTATGAGGGGAAAACTACCTGCATGATTCAGACCTGTATTTATGAGCACAGCTCTTGTTTACGTCTGGTGAGGGAAAATTCACTCCTGCACACCATGTCCCAGAAGAGCTTTGTTTTTTGGTTATGGAAATTTGCATCCCTCATACTAGGGGCGGGAACTTCTCATGCTATCTTCTCCAGTAGAAGTAATAATGGATACAGTGACAGTTCACGGGCTTCATGCCAGTATCGACTGGACTGTCTTTTTTTGATATTTCATTTTGTGCTTAAGCTGCTGTATAATTTCACTCTGCTTTGTACCTCGGACTTGTCATGTTACCTCATTCTCTCAGGTACTCATTTATGCTGTTGCTATTGATCTGATGACGATATGATAACAATACTGACGTAACACTATATATAGTTTATCACATGGGCACACTTGTAGCCTTTTAAAACCCTTATCCCCTGTAGTGTAGTTGTGGTATGCTGTTGACCACATTCCTGACCCATGCTTAAAGGTTAGATTGTTTGAATTTGCAATGCTGAAAGATTTATTTGTTTATTAGCCCGTGTTTGATTATTATATCTTGCCTGTTTGCATGTCCTCGTTGACTATAATTGTTTCCTTTTAGGTTGGGTCCCTCCTGATGTAGTACATTTCATTTCATTTCTTACAATTTATCTATTTATTTATTTATTTCATGAGTTTTATATACCGTTATTCGGTTGAGCCATCATAACGGTTTAGAAAAGTATATATTTATCTTGTAACTGAACAGTAATAAGAACATTGAGCAGATTCTAACAGTTGGGGAGCAGTATAAAACCATTTAAACAATATCAGAGAAATGGATAACAAGTCCAGAGTGAATTATTATTAGGTTAGAAGTGGAGGGCATGCAGTTACAGGGAGATGGGGGAGAATTATGCAGTAAATAATTGAGAGTTCAGTTGAGAGTCGGGATGATTAGATGATTATAAATCGCCTGTCACAAAATAGGTCTAGGCGATTTACAATAAAACATACACCAAATAATTTGATAACATAAAATACAACAGACAATCATACCATTAACATTCCGTAAATTTTCCGTAATTTCTCCCCACCGTACTTGCAATATCTCTGTACCTATGCAGATACTTCCGTAAATTTTCCCCACCTGAATTATATTACTACTGTACCCATGTATCTATCCTCCCTACCCTACCTCTTTAATACTGTATTTTAAACCCCCCCAAGTTTAACTCCCTGTTCCAGTGCCTTAATAATACTGGACCCATTTATATGAACAATTCTGTACCCATGTATATATTCTCCCCACCTTATTTCGCTAATAGTGTTCAAGTTATAACCCCCAAGTTCCTAACCCCCTGTTCTATGCACTTTTGCTGTTTAGTTCTATGTAAACCGATATGATGTTTCGACGAATACCCATCTATAAAAGTGTTTAAATAAATAACAAAAGACAAGACAAAAGACGTTCACCGGAGGAAGTTAATATTAATAGTTTTCACCAACAATATCTATCCATCATCAGTTATTTAGAACACGCCATAAGCATATTGAAGAAGGAAGCTTTTTAATTGACGCCTGAATAATTTTAAGTTATCCTGTGTACGCAACTCACGAAACAAAGTCCATGTTGGGGGGCCATGAATTCAGCTATAAACACCATTGTCAAAACCCTTGAATGAATACTATTGATAAAGCTATAGAGCTAATACATTATTCATGACCTGTTTTGAATATTAGAAGATATTAAAATTTGTTGTTAAATCTTTTTTGGGCTCTGCTAACTCTAAATAAGAACATAAGAAGTTGCCATACTTGGTCAGACCATCAAACCCAGGATCCTGTTCCCAGTAGGTCCTTTAATAACCTGTCATCTCTTCCTTTGTAGCAACTTCTCAATCTCTTTCATCTTCTTCATATAACTTGCTGACCAGAATAGTAGACAATAATCCATTTGTGGTCTCAGTGTTGACATATGCTAACAGCATAATTTCTGTCAATTGATAACATAGCTTTCTTTTTTCATGTCTGCCAAAACTCATCCATATCATGTTAGTATATTAAACTCAATTAACTCCCCTCAGAGTCGTTTCCTGTAATAAAAATTCTGGACTTATTTTCTAGCTGCTTTGGCTCAAGTTCCATTATGTTACCATTTAACTATATTGAACTGTGCAAGGCACTTAATCAATCATAAAAATAATCAATCCAAATAATGTTGAATATATTTTCTTGGTCGCATTGCATAAGCATTGCAAGCTATCCTTATCCCATTTGCATGACTGCAAGTAATGTGCAATATGGAAATAAAACTGTATATTTCTCCAGCATATTTATGTGCAAAATAAATAGACCTTAGCCAAACTATGAATCATCCTATCACCTACCTACATGACTCCAGTGATCCAGATTTTTTTTTAACTCGTTCTCTAATTCTGAACTGTCATGTACGATTACTAGAGTTGTCACATGTGTAAAGAAGTTTCTCTATATAGTATTCTACATTTTACAAAAGAATTAAATCACTGTAGGTATGACTTTGCAGTCATAGTAATGTAGATAGATATTCCTTGCTGAGAAAAACCCAAATGGCCAGCAGTATTTCGGCCAATATCTCTAGAAGGGAGGAGGTGTTCTTAATAAACATGTGGAAACATTACTTAAGTCATGGTGAGAACAATATTCAGAGCCCTTTCCATGGGTAATATTGTATTTTACCTACAGAAGTAGGAACTTTGAATATTGCCCAAACTGTAAGTAGGTGGTCGGATGAGTCAAGGATCAGCTAAGGTCTGTTTATTTTGCACATACATATGTTGAAGAAAGATAACATTTTATTGCCATGTCGTACCTCAGATGTTAGCTGGCTAAATGAATATTTTGGGCTCTAACCAGCTAGAATGTATTTATTTTTTTAATTTATTTTTAAAAATGTATATGCCGCTTCATCTAAAATTCTGAGCTGCTTACAATTAACATACATAATAGTATAACAGACCTACATAAAATTTCTACATAATAAGACCAACAAAAAACAATAAAATAAAATAAAAATGAGAAATAAAATTGCAACAGAATAAAATATATTAAAATAAGGATAAAAAATAAAATAGCCCATATTTGCTCATATATTTATTTATTTATTTTTATTTAAGTGTTTTTATATACCGATAACCGTATTCATATTGTATCAGTTTACATAGAATGTATAATAATGATAGAGAAAATACATTGAACAATTTGGTTACATGGTAAACAGAGAAAGGTGAATAACTTTATATGCAGAGCGAACAAAACTGTTGATATAAGTTTATATATATTGGGTACTATATACAATGGGGTAGATTTTTAAAAAATGCGCGTTCGCGTACTTTTGTTGGCGCACCAGTCGCAAACAAAAGTATGCTGGATTTTAGTAGATACGCGCGTAGCCGCACGTATCTGCTAAAATCCAGGATCGGCGCGCGCAAGGCTGCCGATTTTGGGCAGCCGGTGCGCGCCGAGCCGTGCAGCCTGCCTCTGTTCCCTCCGAGGCCGCTCCGAAATCGGAGCGGCCTCGGAGGGAACTCTCTTTCGCCCTCCCCTCACCTTCCCCTCCCTTCCTCTACCTAACCCACCCCCCCGGCCCTATCTAACCCCCCCCACCTTTGTCCAGGGATTTACGCCTCCCGGAGGGAGACGTAAATCCACGCACGCCAGCGGGCTGCTGGTGCACCGAGACGTGACCCGGGGGCGGTTCCGGAGGGCGCGGCCACGCCCCCGGACCGCCCCGGGCCGAAACCACGCCTCCGGGCCCGCCCCGAAAAGCCGCGTCCCGCACCCAAAACGCCGCGTCGATTGGCCCCGCCCCGACACGCCCCGACAAAAAATCCCGGGACTTACGCGAGTCCCGGGGCTCTGCACGCGCCGGCAGGCCTATGGAAAATAGGCGCGCCGGCGCGCAAGGCCCTGCTCGGGTAAATCTGGGCGGATTTACGCGAGCAGGGCTTTTAAAATCCGCCCCAATGTTTGGATAAAAATTTGGTAACAAGGCATGTTTAGAGTGTGGTATATATCATTGAAACTAGAGAAAGGTGCATAATGTTATTTGCAGAGCAAACATAATTGTAATATAGGCATATATATATTGTACACTATATACAATGTTTGGTTAAGTGTTTTGGTAACAGGCATGCTTAAAGTGCGGTATAAATCATTAAAACTAGCGAGTAGACGGCTGTTGAAATAAAATATGTGTAAAGAAATAAGGCTTGGTGACAAGGCATGCTCAGAGAACAGTTAATAACTTTAAAGAAGAGCCTAGGTGATTATGCTGAGGTAGATCTTAAATAAATACATGCGCGCGTACTTTTGTTCACGCAACCGGTGCGAACAAAAGTACGTCGGATTTTATAAGATATGGGCATAGCCGCACATATCTTATAAAATCTGGGGTTGGCGCGCAAGGCTGCGCAAAATCAGCAGCCTGCGCGCGCCGAGTCGCGCAGCCTGCTTCCGTTCCCTACGAGGCCGCTCTGAAATCGGAGCGGCCTCGGAGGGAACTTTCCTTCCGCATCCCCCCACCTTCCCCTATCTACCCCACCCCCCAGCCCTACCTAAATCCCTCCCCTACCTTTGTTGTGGAAGTTACGCCTGCTTGAAGCGGGCATAACTTGTGCGTGCCGCCTCAGCATCCCCCGGCACAGGCCGCAATGCCGGGGGACTCGGGACCGCCCTCCCGGCCCACCCCCGAACCGTCGCCACGCCCCCGGCCCCACCCCGGACCGCCCCTGACCGCTGGGCATGCCCCGGATACGCCCCTCCCACCCCTTTTACGAAGCCCCAGGACTTATGCGTGCGCCGGCGGCCTATGCAAAATAGGTGCACCAGTGCGCAGGGCTTTTAAAATCTAGCCCTTTATATACAGATGATTTATATAGGTAATTTTATATAGGTGATTTATATAGGTAACTTTAAAATAAAGCATAGGTGATTATATTATATTATAGATGATAAATAGTCCTGCTAATCATATATGAAAAAATGCAATCTGAAATAAAATGTGTTTTGAGCTGCTTTTTAAAGGATTTAGGACTTGCCTCCTTTTGCAATGATTGGAGTAATTTTTTCCACATCTCTGCACTAGCAAAGAATAATAATTTATCACATGAGCCTACTAGACAAATAATTTTGTGATTCGGAATATCTAAAAAGTATTGCCCTTCCAATCTCAGGTTTTTAATTGGACGATAGATCTTTAGAAGAATATTAATATAGACAGGAGCATCATGACTTAAAGCTTTGTGTGTTGAGCTTAGAATTTTATATTGAATTCTATATTCAATCAGAAGCCAATGTAAGGATTTTAACACTGGAGAGATGTATTCAAATTTTGAAGAGCGCATTAGGATTCTTGCAGCAGAATTCTGTATCATCTGCAAGGATCGCGGTATATATTTAGGAACCCCTAGGAATAGAGACATTTAGCCAACTATCAGGGTCATTCATCAAAATGTGTTTGAGCCTTAACATGGGCGTTAGGGCCCTAACACCTGTGATAATGCCACGATACCCATGATAAAAAAAAACCAACGCATCAAGAGATGCATAGGCAAATTTTAAAAATGTAGTCAAAAGGGAGGAGTTTATGAACATGTTTAATGTTGGGTGTGATCATGTAATGCATGTTATAATGCTGGAAATAACCATACCTTTTTTTCCTGGTGTTATGCTGTGTGATATGCCTGAAACAGAATTTGTGATGTTTATTGTAAATTCCGTTTTGGGCAGGAGAGGAGAAAGAGAGGGGAGCCTGAGCCTCAGTGGTTACATAAATATTAATCATTTATACCACTGTAGGAGGGTCAACTAGCAACTCAAGGTGAGGTTTTGGTGGTGGTCTAGGGTATGGGGGGGCACTTTTACATGCACAGTCAGAGGTAGGAACAGCACAGTGCACATCCATGAAGATTTGATGTGAGTCAGAGTGAGGAAAGGTGCACAAACATGAGATCTGTACAATGTACATTTGCCTTAGCTTGACAGCAGCTGGTAGAGGGTGCATCAAACTTGGTCAAGATTACAATATACAAATCTCATGTTTGTGCACCTTTCCTCACTCTGAATCACATGTAATCTTCAGTGATGTGTACTGTGCTGTTCATACTTCTGATTATGCA